>NW_014543817.1:41821-104718 GCF_000741045.1 Vigna radiata var. radiata | reverse complement strand
AGAGTGAGGAGATGGTTGAACCTGATGTTGTGGGTCCCCCATCATGGTGGGAGGGACCACCCATGTTGACAACCTTTAGTGAAGTGAAGTTCCTATGTCTTTGCTGTCAAATTGTGTTTTGTAAACGATTACAGGACCCTATAATCGATTACACGAATTTGAACAGGGATTTGGACATCCTGTTCAACTGAAGGAGCCACCAGTTTCAACGTGGGGGACCACAGTGGACCACAGATTTATATCAGTGTTCATTGACTGATTATTTGTTCCTTCATTTGTAGTTGGTTGTATATATATTAAAAATAATACGCGAAACATTCATTACTTCCTTTGTAGTTGGTTGTATGGCTTTGAAATATAATACGCGTAAGATTAATTAGTTCCTTCATTTGTACTTATTCGTATATACGTGAAATATAACACTCAAACATTCAAACAAGATTTATAAGTAAACTTTGAAATTGCGATACTGAAATTAAGTAATCAAAATAGTACAATATTCAACTACAAGTTCCAAATGGAAGAAAATACATATAAAGACCAAATTCAAACTACGAAGTGAAATGATAAAATGGTGTGGGAGGTTGCTGCATTGGGTTCTGAATGTTTCCAACTCGTGCATCTCGGTTCTCAATATTACCAAGTCTTGCTTCTAGGGTGTCCAATCTTGTACCAACGTACGTCTTCAGTTGGTCAATGCGTTGTATGACATCATCAAGTATTGTAGAAGAACTTGGTTGATCATTATGCTGCACTTGTCCGCGTTCACTCTGTTGGTTGTCTGCGTCGTCTTTGTGTACCCACGTTCTATCTACATTTTGGACATAACGAAAGGAGGCTATTTTGTCACATCCCACCTTTTGTTTGTCCATTATATCTATAATAGGATCAAAACTGATAGGCACATTAAAGTGTTCCAACAACATAGTTACCAAATGAGGATAAGGCAGCCCTTCATTGTCAGATAAAGCCCTTTTCATCCTATTGCGGACAACATGTCCCCAATTAATCTGCTTTGAATTCAAAAGGGCCCATAACAGCAAAATATCCTCGTTCGATGCCTGACCAATATTTGAGTAACGTGGAATTAATATTCTNGTTAGGACATAATGCAGTATCCTTGGCTGCACCTTCAATCCCCCCGCAGTTATTCGACCACTCAAGTCTGCTTTTTCATTACAAACAAGTTGCCTTGCAGTTATGGGATTGTACTCTTCTTTCCAGTCATCAACAAGTCGTCGTTCGTAACGAACTCCGGTACATGGAGGGAGGTGAGTTGTTGAAAAAGAGTAGGCCTCACTCTAATTTTAACCCCTTTTACTTCGCTTCGAATAACTCCCATTTCAGAAATTTCCATGTTGGTGTAAAAAACTTTAACTAATTGGGGGTAGAATGGTTTTCTCAAAGAAACAAATTCGCTAAGTCCTGCGTCTCGCAAAATGTCGTAGAAATCAAAATTGCTTACCTCAAAGTAGTCCTCATCCAGGTATTTGCTTTCCAATACGTGTCGATTGAGAAAATGCAAACTAAATTTCTCATACTGTGATGGCGAAGAGAACAATTCGTGTCCTGGTGGTGGAGGGGATGTTGTTGGAGATGGGGGTGGGGTAGGCGTTGGACTTCGACGACGACGTTGAAGACGTGAAGAAGCTCCCCTCTGTTTCTTCCTTGCACGCTCAGCCATGGACGGAGACACTGCTGCCAATGGACGACCAGACGTTCACGAAGGAGGTTACTTTAAAACCTGGAGGAGTGGGCAGTTAAACCTAAAGTGGGGAACGTGGACAGTTAAGCCCAAGTGTTGGTATTTAAAGGAACCCACCATAGTAAATAATTGATTACACAAATGTGGTAATCGATTACAATGCCTTTTTCCAGCATATCAAGTGCATTTAAACAATCATGCACTGCCTAACATGTATCACAAGCTAGGAATTTTTTAGTTAACCTTACTTTCACGTCTTTTTAACAGTAGTAATGAAATATTTCTGCAACAAAAACTTATTCTTTTGATTAAAGTTAGATTCACATAGACATTGCACAACAATAAAAACATTATATTCATAGGTAAATGATAACAAGTTATTATATACATCACAGTATGTTATTATCAAAATTGTTATGCACAGCAGATAACAAAGACATAAATCCAGGTGGCGCCACTGCGGATTGGTATGAAACTTGGTAAGTTTGGGATGCAAATTGAATGACCTCATCACTTTGTATAACATCAGGTACCGTAGTTTCCTAAATAAGCAAAATCTCAATTAGAACACAGATAAGAATTAAGTGAAGTATATGAAAATAGCACACAATATAATTACTAAAAGAGTCTTCTACCAATGGTGTTGATGACTTTTTTACCGAACATGGTTTTGTTTTTCTTGTTCTTTTCTCGATGGTTGACTTCAACCTATTTGTACGATGTCGCCCTTTTCGCTTCACTGCTAATGGACTGCGCACAAGTACATCATCATTTCCCCGTTCAGTGTCAGATGTTGGAGTGTTTACAGGATTTTCATATCTGAGTTCATCACCATCAGTAATGATTTTAGTAGTCATGGATGAACTGCAGCCATATTTCTTACCAAGTACATCAAGATCTTTTTCTAAGTGATTAGAAACATGTTCAGACTCACAAGCGACCTCCGCTATTTCAAAAAAAAATTTACACAAAAGCTGGTATCTTTGCATCGTCGGTTGAAGCTTAGAGGTATTATAGGTTGCTCTAATCAGTGTGTGCCTTCTACGAATATTTTTACTCCAACGCCAAAGGACGTATTTGGATGGCACATTGCAAACATCTTCTTGCCCAAATACTAAAAGTGAATGCCGACAAATAATGCCTCTAAATTCAAATAACTGACAAGAACAACTGGTATTGTGAGTAAGTGGATCAAATTCAATTGTATAAAATTTATCTGCACATTTACCCTCGAACATCCGCTCCTCTTTTATTGTGTAAGTATTCACAAGACTATCCTTTATAGTGTTTTTGATAAAGTAATTCATCCGACATCGAAATTCTGTTTGGACTTCCTCAAACTTTTCATGTGTATACTCCAATTGAAATTGTCTTTCTATCGGTGACTACGACCCACAACCAATCGTGGTGTTCAGGGAGGAGTGATGGGTGTCGTAGCCCATACAAATTTGATTGCATACAAGAAATGCAGTATAGCTAGGAAATGACTCATAGGTCGTCTCTCAAGGACCAATTGCGGTTCGAGTCTTAGGTCTAACATGTAGTGGGGGGGTTTGAAATCGTTTTGTGAAAACACAGGTGAAAACAGAATTTAATTACGGTAAATACAGAAATTTAAAGACAGAAACGCAAACAGTACTGTAAAAAATACGAAATCGACACGGAATGAAAACAGTTAGTCATTAACCTAATCACAATGTTTACCATCACTGATTATCAAAATACAGTTGCTACTCAGACCTCTAATCCAACAGAGTTAACTGACTAAGCGACGGTTAAATTTGTCTTCATAACTGCGGACTAAGCGAACGCAGTGTTAATATCAAGTCTGATTTACACCATACAGTTCCATCAACTAAGCGAAGAGGTAACACCAACTGGGCAACTAAGCGTATACCGAATTGCAGGTGCAAACACAGAATTGATATTAACCAGATCAAAGTTGCTACACAGTCACAGTTCAGAAACCTCAGGAAAACCTAGCAATATGGCTAATGACCAACTGGATTAATTTAAGCTAACATGGTAATTAAACTAACATTATTAAAAAAACCTTAGACAACATTTAAATATCAAAAACTGTTGTAAACTAATTAACAAAGACAGTTAAAAATAATTAAATGCAACACTAACTCAAACACATAAACTCAACCTATCAACTAAATTAATTAAAAAACCAAATAAACCAACAAGCCTAATTTAATCCTAGCAATTAACTTGACTAAATGGCAGTTAACAAGTGAATTTAAAAGTCCAATTGGCCAAAGAAAGAGCATATGGCCGTGAGACATGTTCAAAGGTCCAACTCCAAAATTCTATCTTCACTTAACTACGAAATGTGTTGTCTTTTGTCTCATGTGCACCAATTCTCAAAGAAAGCATGTGCCTTCCAAACTCTATAAAACCATCCTCTCTCTCCTACAATGCAGCAAAATAAAATGGAAACCACACCAAGCCATACAATTCACGTGAGCAATGCAAGGAACTTCTACAAAATTTGCTTCAAA
This sequence comes from Vigna radiata var. radiata, assembly GCF_000741045.1. Taxonomy (NCBI): domain Eukaryota; kingdom Viridiplantae; phylum Streptophyta; class Magnoliopsida; order Fabales; family Fabaceae; genus Vigna; species Vigna radiata. The sequence continues at coordinate 100,506 of NW_014543817.1, read as the reverse complement.
AACCAATGTGCAAATGGAATATACTTGGATGGTCTAACCAATGTGCCATGTAAGCAAAACCAAATGAAATTAAACAACCAAAGACCTCCCATGCAAAGGCAATTCATGGCTGGAATTCAAACAAAGCCAAAGCTCAAAATGGAAATCTTCCTAGAATGAAAATAAGCATCTTTTTTGTTTGCCCATAAGTAGTAAAAACTTAAATGCACTCCTCTCTCTTCCTTTCCTTGTCCATTTCGGTTTTCTCACTCTCCAAGACACTCCTCCAGCTCTTTCTTCTTCCTCACACAGAAAACACACACCCAAGAGACCCCACTACTACTACTTTAACTCCACCCAATCTTCCATTTCTTCAAGCTCTTGTGCAAAAACGAAAATAACATTATACCATTCAACTCAACCACTGTCCAGCCCCAATAACATCATCAAATTCTGGTTCCAAACTAGTTTCAAACATCAAAACCGAAATATGAAGAGAAAGAGCCAAACCCACAACACCCACACATCAAGTTAAGCTCTATTCAACCCAAAACTCACATAGAATTCTATTTTCATCAACCAACCAAATAAAATGCAAAGAAAAACATGAGGAACAACAGCAAGGGATAGGAAAACGAAAATCTAAAGTCACTCAAACCCAACAACCACCATGGAAAAGCAAAGACAAGCTTAAAAGCTCAAGCTTCAACATCAACAACAAGGAAATAAAGAGAGAAATGGATGGTCATATACTTCTACCAAGCCAAGACAACTAAGATTAAAGCAAGAGAGGAATAAAATCTACAACTTGTTCATTCATATAACCCAAAACCGAAAAATCCATGGCAAGCTCCATGAGAGTGTCTTCATACATGAAAACCTAGAGAGAAAAGCTCTAAAACCCAAAAGTATGAAGTGTCCAAGAGTGTGGCTCGGTTTTCACACCCCAAATACCAAGAGTTTCACATTTAGTGGGGTCCACACACTACAAGTCAGCCCTAAAGAGATGCCACATGGCCCCCACAATTGTTTTTTTACAAAAATGCCCCTAAAAGGGTCCAAAACACCTAATTCTAAACAAAGGCTTCTAGAAAACGAAATTACAACTTTAATTAAAATCTAAATGACTAAATATTGAGTCTTGAATGTGCCACGCCATATCCTAATGCTCCAGATGATATTTCCACAATTTCCCTATAACCAAAAATACGCTTAATCAGCTCAAAATATCCAAATTAGCGAAAATACGAATTTCTGACCAAATTAAGCAGAATTCGGAAAACGGGGAAATAATAGACAATTGAACACAATTCCCTGGTTTATTTAATTGCAATAAACTAAATATGGTTCAAGAAATAACGACTCATCAAGGAGAAGTCAGTCTGTGTATCTTTTTGTGCCTTAACTCTAAGTGCATTGTCAAATTGAACCACAAACTGATGTAATGTGGTGCTTGAATTTATAAATTCATCAAAGAAGGCATTCATACCCTCACTTCTTTGTGTTGTTCACATACTTGCCCAAAATTCACTCCTTAAATAACATGGAACCCATTTCATTCTTTCCTCATAAAGATTACTTAATCAATCATTCCCCTCCAATGCATGCTTTGTAAGAAGTTCTTCCCATCCATTCTCAAAGTCCCTTGGCGACCCACAGTCATAGATAAGCGCATGTATATCCGCTTTAATGGGAATGTAATTTTTGAAGCTTTGAAATTTTTCGGGCAACTTCTTCATTATGTGCCATAAACAACATCTGTGTCTTGTATTTGGAAAAACCTCTTCAATGGCATTGGCCATTGCCCTACATTGATCCGTTATAATGCTGTCGCAACCGGAATCGTGACGGAACGACGATCCAAAAAGATAAATGAATTGAAAATTGTTTTGGAGTCGCCACCATAGTTTATTCTGAAAAACTATGGAAAAACCATAAAAAGGATAAGGCTTAGTCTATGAAAACCAAAGATTCGATTCGGGAGTCGGTTACGTGTGGGGAAGGTGTTAGCACCCCCACAACGCCTGCCCTAAGGCAGTACCTTTAATTAAATACGCGAAATAAGGTGTGGTTTGCAAAATATTTAACTATCCCAAAGACCACAATATAAAGAAACAAAAATATTTTTTGGTTTTTTGGGTCCGACAAGGATTGACCTTGCTCCTACGTATTCTCAGTCANACTGAGAAATCAGGGTTACGTAGTTCTTTTTAAAGTTGGTTGGAAAATTTGTTTGAGAAATTTGTATTTTGTTTTTTTGATATAAAAAGGAAAAAGGTTCTTAGCACGAAGACGATGCATGCGATCACACACGTGCTTAAACCTTTAAAACATATTTTTTAATTTTATAAAAGGAAGAAAGGTCTCCGCACGAGGACGATGCGTGCGATCACACACGTGCTTGAACTCTTAAAATATTATTTTTTAATTTGTAAAAGGAAGAAAGGTCCCAGCATGAGGACGATGTGTGCGATCACACACGTGCTGAGAACCTTTAAAACATTATTTTTTTATTTTATTTATAGAAAGGAAAGGGTTTTCTAGCATAAGGACGATGCGTGCGATCACACATGCGCAAGAACCCTTAAAATAATATTTTTTATTTGATTTTTGTGAAAGAGAAGGAAAAGATTTTCAACACAAGGCCTACGCGAGCGGTCGCACGTGTGCTTAAACCTTTTCAAAATATTTTTATTTGATTTTTTAAAAAGAGAAGGAAAAGATCTTCAGCACAAGGCCTACGCGAGCGGTCGCACGTGTGCTTAAACCTTTCCAAAATATTTTTATTGATTTTAATTTTTTATGATTTTTATATTTTTATTTTTATTAGCAAAGGGATATAACAACACACAATAATAAAACAATGCCAAAGCTAAAGAAATAAAAAAAAACAAAGACAATAAAAAAACATCACAGTCCAAGCCCAATAAGAATAGGGTACAAAAATTAAAACCAGGGGTGTTGAATAAAATTGAGGCCCTTTGAGCCCAAAGCTCTTTTCCTCCAACCTAGAATCTGCCAGGGGTGCAAGGCAGGGGTGCAGCATGAAATTTCTTGGTCCAGGCCCAAGGTAGGCGTGCAACAGTGCAATTTGGGGGTGCCACTAGATGTTTTGTTGACCAGGCCCAAGGCCTCTTTTATTGTTTGCCAGAAATGGAAAAGGGAGTGTGGATAGGAAACGGAGGTGGCGGCAAGCAGAGAGAATGCGGGCCAATGGGCCTAAAGCCTTTTTCTTCCTTTGTCTGCAGAAATGGAATGAGGGTGCGAATTGGAGTTGCATATGGTGGCAGGCAGAAAGAATGCGGCCCAGAGCCAGGCCCAAAGCTTCCTAACCCTAACAGAAACATTAGGGGTCCCTTCATTCTTCACACCATTTGCAAAGCAGCACTCAAGATCCTCTCCTCTGAACGAAAACTCCATGGCACGCACCTCTGTCACGGCCACGACTCAACTTCCACTCGACCGGCCACCACCGTACCAATCACGACTTCGTCAACAACGATGCTCGTTGCCTCCACCGAAACGTCCACCACTCACCGCCTGACGCAGCGCCAGCCACGGATCGGCCCCTTTTTTCTTCTCGTGCGAGAATCTCTTGCTGATGAACAATGCCACTAACACCAAGCTAGGGCCGCCGTATCGGCAGTCGCGAGTCGCCGTCTGAGGCGTCGCCCAGTGGCGCCGATTACCGCCACAACCTTTACCGGCCACCGCACTAGCTCTTTCTTCTACTCCTCTTCTTCGCGCGAAATCAACGTCGCCAGTGAAGCCAAACGACGTTGTCGCCTCTCACCTTGTTTTCATGCTTTGATTGGGTTTGTTTTTTTTTTTTTTTAGTTATGACTATGGGTTGCAAGAAAATGAGTATCAGTCTCTGTTTTTGGTGATGTTGCTTATTGAAGGATGAAGTTGGAGTTGGAGGTTAGGAATTGAGGGAATGGGTTCTTCCCTATTTTGCTTTGTTTTGTGTTTNTGTGTTATGGAGGAGGTGATGGCTAGCTACAGGGAGATTGTGCGTGAAGAAATGGAGGGAAATTGAGGCCAAAATCAAAGAGTATGCGTGGATGATGCAGTAGGTGGTCTGCAATGGTAAATACGGCTGTGGTGATGGGTTGTACGTGATAAGGATGGAGATTAATTTTGTCTCTCTTTTTCTTCGAAGATGCAGATGAGGTGTTTGTTATATGAGTTTGTGGTGGATTTTGATGAGAAAATGGAGGAGAGGAGAATCAGATTCTCTTTTGCCATTCCAATCTGTTGGTATGATGATGATGGAAACGTATAGAGGTGGAGGTTATGAAGCGGATGAGTGAGAGAATGATGAGATCGATAGCCACCGGAATTAATGTGTGTGATGGATGATGATCCTGAAGCTAAACAGAGGTAAGTCCATATATGAATTCAGGGTAGTCTGGGAGATGAATGATGGATGATGAGGTATGGTGTCTGTTCTTGCGTGATGAGGTGTTGTATTAGTGATAGGGTGAGAGTGATGAATGCATTCAAGTGGCGTGTGTCATGAGGCATGGTGTGGTTGGTTACGGATGTGTGGTGAAGGAGAAAAAATGCTTTCTGTTATGTAGTCAGCCCTAGGATTGAATCCTGTGAATCCTTCTTAGAAAACCATGTACATATTCCAGCCAATAAAAACAAAAACAAAAAAACCTCTGTGACATTCCCTCAATAACAATATGCTTCCTCAATTTCCATTCATTCAGGCCGTGACATGCTGCTGTAACATACTCGTGCATCATTTTTCTGCTGCTGGACACTCTAATTTTGGTTTCCTTTTGCCACATGCAGCCCCCCCTAAGTCCAATGTATATGCGTATGTGGTGGTTGCATGTCCACCCTTTCATCATTTTTAATCTTTTTTTTTCTCTATTCTCTTTTTTTTTCTCTTTTTTTTCTTGCTTTTCTTTTTTCTTTCTTTTTTTCATTTTTTCTTTTTTTATTTTCTATTTTTATTTTTTTCTCTTTTTTTTTAAAAGACTAATACAAGAAATCAAATAAAATCAAATAATAAAAACAAAGTAAAATAATAATAAAATAGAATTAAAATAAGACAAAAATAAAGACTAAATCCTATTATTTAATCACCCGGACGAAATTGGGTGTTGACAAATGCCAACAGGGGCCTTATTTCCCATGCATCTCAACCAAGATTCAAACAACCACACAAAGGACGCAGTGTCTTCGGAAGAAAACAATCCACATCCAAGTAAAATTCAGTGACCATGATGGTTAACGCCTACAAATGGCACAAAGGGCATGTCATACTTATTTGTCAAGTAAGTGGTGTCGAAGGACACAACATCACTAAATTCTGCACATGCCGCTATACTTCTTGCATCTGCCCAAAAAACACTACATATTCTATTCCCTTCATCCAATGCAATGTCGTAGAAGAAGTCGTTGTTCAATGCTTTCATGGATGAAAAATGTTTTAGAAGGGCTTGACCATCACCGTCCTTACATAAAGATATCATGTGTTGCACAATGTAGTTCCATGCATCGCGTTCCACGAATTCCATATTCTCAAATCCACCAACATCACTCAGGATGCTAAGGAAACTCTTATTAATGCGAACCCCCGCATCATCATTGACCTGCAACGTGTGTTTAGCTTGCATGCTCAATTTTCTATTCCCAGGAATCAACTTAGATGTATTAAGGCATAGGTCATGACTGTGATCTAACACGACGCTCTTTATAACCCAATAATTGTCCTTCCTTCCAATGGTAATGCTAGCTGGACATTGATTTGTTTGACTTGCATGTGTTTTCACCTCTGGTTTTATGGAAGATACATATTTTCCTTCTCTGGAACAAACTAATCGCAAATAGTACACATTACTGTCTTTATCCTTCTTTGATGATCTTGTCCTGACAGCAAAACCACATGTAATGGCGTAATTTGTGTAGAATTTCTTTGCATCTTCCATTGAATCAAAACACATATTAATCCTAGGTTCGTTGTCCATAAACGTTTGATTAGGCTCATCACCATTTGCATAGCAGTGAGGCAGGTCGTTCACATGACTTGTGCTTGTAGCCATCATACACAGCAGAAATAAGTCTGATCAATATGAAAACTATAACAAATTGGTTTACAAAATTCGAAATTTGTTCAATCATATATAATTAAATTTTGTAACAAACACATTCAAAAAATAACGGGACCCTATCATTAAAGAAGAAAGAATGAAATTAAGTCTCATCTTAAATGAAACAAACACATTCATACCTACAAAGTGGGTTAAAGGAAGGTGTTGTGGTCCTCACCAACCTACTGCAAAGCGTCTGTCCTTAAATGAGCTTACAGTAGACTTCACCAAACTCCACACCAGGGCAATCAACACTATGCCTTCAATGACATCCAAGGTAGGTGGTTGAAGCACATAATGGTGGATACAAGAAACATTTTGGAGGGAAGAAGTGTTTGTTGGAAGGACTTGAAGAAAAGTTCATAAACAATAAGAAAAGAAAAACCAATATTTCTTGAGGATCCTTGCATTTATTTTTTACATGAAAAAGGTATTCTCTCTCCTTGCCCACAATAAATGCAGCTCACTTTCCCTTCCAAACATTTAATGCAATGTCAATCAACCAAGTAATTAGACTTCTTCTTTCATTAATATGTGACATAAAGTGAGTGGCACGCTGACCAAGTTATGAATCATCATTAAATCCAACATGAAAGTAGAAAAAGCCTTAATATAACATTTTTTTCATAAAAGTTTATGGCTGCAGATCTCTTTATATATCTCTGTCATACCCTAACTCTTATTGTGTGCAACACTTTATTCTAGTTGTGAGTTAACTTATTCATTATTTGAATTTGTAATTTTTGTTTATTTACATGATACTTGGTTTGTATTGTTGTACTGTCCTTAACCTCCCTTCGGACTCACATGCAGCTTATCAAAGGAGTATCATGGATGCTTAGGAAGACCTTGTCTATGATGATGACGTCCTGGAATCATTTCTTAAAAAATGTGATTCTTCTTCTCTTATACTTGGTCCTGCGGGTAATGTTCAAGCGGCCATGCTGAATAGGATAAACACTGAAGGGCAAAAATCCACACAAGAATTTGCTAATGATGTTGCCAAGGAAACATATGAAAGAGATTTTACCTCCAATGCATGGAAGTGGGCTGAAATGTTCATTGAACATCATGGTACATTATGTGTTCGATTTATGTGTTCAAATAATACAAGTGAAATATGAACTTTACAAATATAATTGCTTATTAAGATTGTGTGTTTTATTGCAGGTCTAGTTAGTGAGGGGAAAATGGAGAACATCAATGCACTAAAAGAAGCCAAAGGAATGGACATACTTCCGTTTGTTGCTTGCTTAATAAAGGAATGCAAGCCGAATGGTCTGAGAGACATGCAGTTGACTGTAAAGGTATTGTTTCTTACAATGAATAATTTTTTTTAAAAAAAAATAACTAATCATTCATTCAATGTGAGCAAGATCCATCAGGTACAATGAAGGCTTCAGTGCACCATAAAGTTCTTCAAGATCCTGAATTTGGAGATAACATTCGAGTTGGATCCGTCATGATACTGAACCTTGTAAACCAATGATGCAGTGCTTCATTTTAAAATTAAGATTTAAGTACCTATCCTGTGCTTTGTTATATTAATCATATATTTAACTATTATTTAATTTTCTCTTTCTTCAAATAGGTTAAATCCTTTTGTGCATTTAGGCCGAACCACTACCTCAATATCGCTCACCGCAACGTAGTGAAGGTTTTTCCCCCTGAAATTAGTCCTCCGTCAGCTGAACTGGTCAAGGAAACTCCAAAACCTGTCATTCGACTTCCGATGTGGGCAGAAAATAAGGTCAATGTTGATGCCATCCTCCGTAAATTTGTTCGACCAACTGTCCAACCATCAACATCATCCAATCAACCACCAATTGACCAACCATCAACATCAGCCAATCAAGCAGAATAGTTAAAATTACATATGCTTTCAATTATCTTTTCTTATGCAGGTTAAAATATGTCTTTATTGGATTACTGTAATAGTATGTTATGACCTCTAAAACTCCTGGTTGAATGACTGTAATTTTATTACAGTAGAGTACTTCAATGTTGTTATTGTGCACGTTTTTAACTTTTGAACATGTCATGTAATGATATAAGTGTAATCATTCTATGTAGCTTAATGAAATCATTTGTAGTTATTTTCTCAAGTAAAGAACACCTTAAATCCCCTATGGTCCCTATCGTTAACCCTGGTGGTTCCTTACGTCCAAAACGATGTCCCAAACAAGAAACACACTCGTGTAAACGATTACAACATCATTGTAAACTTGTGGTCCCCCATGTTACCACAGGTGGTCCCTCCAGTGCAAGAGGATGTCCAAAATGGAAAAAAGGTTCGTGTAATCAATTACGGGCCTCTTGTAAACGATTACAAGAGTGCTTTTTGCTGCAGAAATCCCTGAACTTGTACAACCTTCATCTCATGACCCAGGGTGGACCCCCTGTACATCATGGGGTTTCCCAACCATGACATCCAACCCTAGACACACACTTATACGAAAAACAACTCAACTTCACCTGGAAGACACCCAAAATGACCTGTGGTCCCCCACGTTACCACAGGTGGTCCCTCTAGTGCAACAGGGTGTCGAAAATGGACAAAAGGTTCGTGTAATCGTTTACAAGCCTCGTGTAAACTATTACAAGAGTGGTTTTTACTGCAAAATACCCTGAACTTGTATAACCTTCATCTCATGACCCAGGGTGGACCCCCTGTACATCATAGGGTTTCCCAACCATGACATCCAACCCTAGACATACACTTATATGAAAAACAACTCAACTTCACCTGGAAGACACCCAAAATGACCTGTGGTCCCCCGCGTTACCACATGTGGTCCCTCCTGTGCAACAGGATGTCCAAAATGGACAAAAGGTTCGTTCTTGTAAACGATTACAAGAGTGGTTTTTGCTGCACAATACCCTGAACTTGTACAACCTTCATCTCATGACCCAGGGTGGACCCCCTATACATCATGGGGTTTGCTAACCATGACATCCAACCCTAGACACACATTTNACATAAGAAAAACCTGGACATCAATCATCAATCAACAATCATGTCTACATTGCTAATAAGCATTCTTTAAATCATTCATCTTATTCAAATAACAATTTGTACAATGTCTTGAAATGTATAAAAGAATCTTATTCCAATAAGAAGATGTACATTGTATTCATATATATAAAACGAGAACTAAAGTGTCTTCATATACAAAGTACATTGTATCAACAAACTAAAATAGACTACATTTTTACACTGCACAACTACCCTACAACAATCCATAGACGTCTAGCGCATCCAGTAATCTTATGATCTCCTCGTCTAGGATCCATTCAGTTACATATCGCTTTCTGATTGCAAGCAATGCCTCTTGAAATGAAAATATTTTACTTGTCATAGCAACCAAATCATAAAAAATAAACAAAATTGTATTCTTCCTTACGTTTGAGTATTGTGGCATGCTTTTGCCATTGAATTTATCCTGTTCATCCCAAAGTTCCATAGCTTGTAACATTATAACTTTACAGTCATGTCTAAAATAATAAAATTTATAACATCAACCACTTATGACACACTACATCAATTAAAATAACATAATTTTAAAATGAAGGCTTATAACAACTTACAGGTTTGGCTGGGATGGGATATTTGGTTGTACAACAGACAAAAGTCCAATACTCCCTTCCGGTCTGTTGTACAACATGCAAAAAAATCGGGCAAGGTTTTCGGCCTACGAAGTCAAAATAAGAATTAGACGTTAGCAATACATTATTACATGGAACTCAATAACAATATTCAAATGGGCTCACACATACCACAGCAATGTAAATCCTTCTACGGTCTCTTGTGCCCTTCACCATAGAATCAATAACATATATTTCCAATGTGCTAATTTTTACAACATAGCACCACCACTGAACAAGATGGCAAAAAGGAAGAAACAGCTACAAACCAATAAAAACAAAGTGAACACATCAACAACTGTTATATGTCACATACCACCACATAGAAAGTAAAAAATAAACCTCACTTACAAAGTCAGCTGTTGGAATGTCTGCAAGGCTAAAGTGTCCCGCACACAAACAGCTGCTGTAATTATGATCAGTAAACACACGACGGTTTTTTGCCATTTTCTTATAATCATTGATTATAAGGTCTGCGAATACGATGAAATACATCAATCCTAAATGCGTAACACATACAAAGTCAAAAGGAACTGAAATGAACACATTCAAACTTAATAGGTTACCGCATATAAGGAACTAAAAATAATCCTCTTCACAACCCCCGTCCTCCTTTTCTCAAAGTGCATAAATATGGTGGTTGCAGATAGCACCAACTACACATTCAAAATTCATCATTGATTTCAAATGATAATCACAGTATAAATCAACTAAGGACATATAACACTTACCATGTTATCAACGTATTTGTAAGGAGCTAAGGTATGAATAGATGTTGTGCTCAGTGTCTGCCCAATTATTTCACACACGATCCTGATTAAAAACAAATGTACATTTGAATAAAAAATTATTCCCAAAACAATACATTAAACAAAATTATCATTACTTACCTCTGCGGTCTATCCCTTACGCCAACGGTGATGTACAGTTGGTCAGCATTGACGTTAGGCCTTGGACCAGAAACTGCATGCAGAGGTACGATTGTCATTGGTTGTGGTGCCTCCGGTTCTTCATATTCAACAATTTCAACAACGTTTTGAACTTGTTGTTCAACTTCAGCCACAGGTTCTTCATTGAAGGCTTCTTCATTGACGGCTTCTTCATTCAAGGCTTCTTCATTGAAGGCTTCTTCATTGAACGCTTCTCCATTGAACGCTTCTTCATTGAAGGCTTCTTCATTGAACACTTCTTCATTAACTCCACCAAAAGGTTCTTCATTACCTCCACCTAAAGGTTCTTCATCAACTCCTCCAACACCTTCTTCATTCACAATTGGAATTTCACGAATTTTAAATACCTCATTCTTCAAAAAAACTAGTCTTGAAGTCAACGCCATCATTTCTTCATTATTCTTCTTCAATATCTCCTCAAGGTTTGCTTCAAAGGTGCCATCATNGGAGCTATCATCATCACCTTCCTCAACTCTACATCGTTTTGGCAATTGCACTATACCTATCCCTCCATCAAAAAGCTGAAAAGCAGCTTTGATGTCAGGCATGTCACGCACACGCTCGCCAACATACCACTCCAACTTAAACTACAAGACATGCAAAAAAATTAAACACTACATTCAAATAATCAATATTTATACAATACTTACATCAAATACTTACTTCTCCAGTCCGAAAAATATTATCAATATTTTCATATGACCGTGCCTTATAGCGGAACCAACGCAACATNCGAGGGAAATCCCTATGAATTCGATTACCATCCAAGGAAAATCTCTCCACCGCCCAAGCCTACAATAGGATGAAATTTTACAGTAACACATATATCAAAATGTAGAAAATTCATAGAATTCACTTGAACAACTACAACGAATTTTACCTGCAATACCGCAACATTGCCACTTAGACTCAGTGGACTGTTATTTTTTTCATGCCTTTATTCAAACTATCAACAAGGTGTTTATGTACACCGGTAGCCCAATCATATAAACAAAGACTATCTAGGTCATCTAAGACTTTTGATGGCATGTTAGCAACTATCTTAGACTTCCTAGGAAAGAAAAAGACAACCAAACAAACAAATATATACAACCTACAAACAACATCAATGTTTGTGTTTTTGTCTAAAACAATCACATTAAACACGTCAACCAAGTCTTTCAAAGATGTGTTTTTTTTGTTAAACATTTGTCCAACCAAACCTTCTATACATTCATCAAACGGTATTTCTAAACCCCCTATACCTAAACCTGTGGTCATGAAAACATCTAAAACTGTAAATGGAACCAATTGATGACTCAACCTAAAGCTAACATCATGCCCGGCCCACCTACATACCATAACCTTCAATAACTCGCAGTTTACGTCCACATCCTCACGTAGGTACACACACCACCTAAATGGTGTCATAACAATTCGTTGAACATGGTCTTTTCTCAGCAAACGATTCATTTCAATAAGATATGATGAATCCATAGAAGTACGGACCCTCCACTACAAAACATAACGAAAACATTGTTATTATTAACAAAACAAAATTGCAACTAACTAAATAAAAGACCAAAACTTGAACTTATCTTTGGGATTCCGGAAGCCATTCCAATTGAACACAAAATGAAAACATGTAAGAGGCCAAATATCAATACTTGCTTAGGGTTCAAAAAAAAAAATTAAACCCTAAATTAAGTGGAAGACAAAAATGAGACAATGCAAACCGAAATGATACAAAAATAGAAACCACAAAATGCGAGACCGAGTCGAAATGACGAAACTCACAAGAAACCCAAGCCGAAACCCAAGCCGCCCAAAAAGGGGATACCACAACTACACCTTATCTTGCGAAAGACTCCCTTTTTTCGGTTCGGATAACACCAACGCAGCAATGGAGATAGCAAAGGATGATGAAGGTGCGGGAATGGAAACAAAAAGAAAGTGAAAGAGAACGTTCAAAACCAAAGTGAAAGACATCAAAATGAAACTGCCAAATGAAAACTCATATTCCATATATCTCATAATTCCTATTCTACCTTCCTCAGTACATTAAAAAACCATTTTCCAATTAAAACATAAAACCCAATAGAAATTTGACACCTGGACGGTGTCAAATTTGTGTCAAATATGGGTGTTAAACAAACATTTTCCTATGATCGAATAAGAATTGGCTCGCTTGTGACGAGGTAACATCCGACCATATATAGTATACTATATAATGTATTATCTTAACGTCTTAAAACATTCAAAATTTTCTCATTTTGAACAATTGTATAAACTACCTATGTAGAATTTTATATTTCTTTTTTATATATGTTAATGAAATGTTAAGTATGTTGAATTTCTTTATGTAATTATGTAGATAAGCATATTTCATAGAAATCAGGTCGTTACATTAAACAAATATACAATTATTGCTTTCATCTCTTCTTTAATTTGAAATTAGGATATTATATTACTCCCCCGTCCAATCTAAGATATATTTCTCTTTATAAATTTGTCATATATAAAACAAATCAAATTCAGGATCTTTTGAAAACAATTAATAAGAATTTCTTTTTGACAGTAATTAATTAAGATTTAGCGATGCAATTTCAATTCTCAATTTTAAAGGGCTAAATGGATGTTATTAATAGGGTTTTGATCCATAAACGAAGTTATAACTATTTGCCGCAAAGCATGGCTCGCGTTCATCGTTGTACTTGCATTATAATAGTATGTATATCTATAATTGATATTTATATTGCTTAAAATATTGTTATATTATTTGCTTTCGTTTTTTATTTTTATTTTATTTTGAAAAGGTTGTAATTTCAGATTAACCAAATGGCTGACATATCATGTGAATTGTTCTGCTTGACAAGTCAAGGACAGAGACTCAATTATTAAATGTTTTTAGAATTTTCAATACTCAATTCTTCACCATCATGTTTACATGTTTATGTCAAAGTATATAAATCATTTACATATAGGTAATAAATGCAACTCTTATGTTTAAAACTCTTGTACTGTATTAAAAATTCTCAAGTGAGGCTTGGATTATGTAATGTAATTAGATATATTAAATTTAACATGTTAATGATATATATATATATATATATATATATATATATATATATATATATATATATATATATATATATATATATGTGTGTGTGTGTGTGTGTGTGTGGTTTGTGTATGGGATCTTAAAAGAGTAATTAGCTTCTGAGAAAGTAATGGTTGGACAAAAAGATAATTCTAGGTCAAAATTATGATGATGAAATTAGAGTTGTCAAAACGGATAATCCGACTCGATTCGACCCGGTTCACCACGGGTTTGTCACTTAGTGAGTCAATCCAACCCGGTTCATTTATTAGCGAGTCAGAAAAATTCAAACCCGACTCGACTCATCACAGATTGGTGGGTAAACGGGTTGACTCACTTAAATACATTTTTTTTTAAAATAAAAAAATTATAAACTTTTTATAATTTAAATCTAAACAAATTTCACTCCAATATGGGTGTTTAATTAATTTTGAAAATAAGAAACTTAAATAATTATTTCAAGCAAAAATAATAATAAATATTTTTATAAAATTAAAATCAAATTTTAATAAAATAAAATTAGGTAGGTGGGTTGGTGGGCTAACCTGGCCTACCACGGATTCAACCCGCATGAGTCGGATTTAAATAAACCGGGTTGAAATCTGACCTGCATAAAAAAGTACAATTTTTTCAAACTCAACCCGATTCGAACCTATGATGAGCCAGATTGGCCTGCAGGTTATGATCTATTTTGACAGTTTTAAATGAAAAGGTGTAGTTATATTGGGTAACCATGTTTTTGAAGTAAGTTTATGATTACTAATTTAATTAAGTGGTTTCTTTTTCTTTACACTTCTCAAAAACTGTGTTTTGGAAAAAGAAACGTCCAACCCTTTTTACCACTTATCATGTTGAAATGATTTTGTAGAAAGTCTTTAATTTTATCAATTGTTTCAAAAAGTTATATATCTTTCTTAAACTACGTCACAAAGTACTTTCTAACCTTTTTTTTTCATTCAATACTTTCTACATTTCAATTAGCAAGTAATTTAGTGAGTTGTATCACAACTTTTTTTTTTTTATGTTGGGTCGAGTATTACTTCATTTGTAATTGGGTCTATTTAATTTTCATCATAAGAAAATCGATGTACTTCGCAATCCTATCTACCTTTTGTATAATCATTATATCAATTATATAAATGAATATTATCTCTAATATTTATTTTTTGTCACTTCTATAAATAAGTTATAAAAAACATGGATCTGGTAAAGAGAATGAATAAAGATAAATAATTCTTCTAATAAACAAGAAAAATATATGATAAATCTTATTAAGAAAAAAAGATGATTACAAAAGTTTGGATTGAAATATGTAAAACATTATCCTTAGAAGAAAAAAAATGATCTACACGAAAATACGTGACAATATGCATTTATCTCAAAATGCAACTTGTTAAACCAATTGAGTAAACAAGAATTTTCGAACTTTATAAACATTATTGTTTTAAAAAATAATATAAAGTAAAATAAATGACTGAAAACACTTTAATATAAATTATTGTGTTTGTTGGTCTCTCTGACGTGGATAGTTATTGAATATACATATAAAAGACATAGTAAGTAGTAACAATTAAAACAAAATAAATGTAATGACATTAAAAAAATGTTCAACCATAAATAACATTTAATTATAAAATTAATAGTAAATAAAGTTTCAATAATAATCATAAAAGATAATGATATTAGACAAAAAAAAATTTCACAACATTTGAACATTGATTACGTGTCAATCTGTGGTCAAAAATTACTCTACATTCAATAATAATAATCATAAACATAATTGTGGAGTAATTTTTGACCAATCACAGATTGACACGTAATCAATGTTCAAATGTTGTCTAAAATTAAATAATAATATATATATATATATATATATATATATATATATATATATTATCTATACTAATATTTATTTCACAGATAATTAAAAATATATATTTTATAGAGTATATTATCTTTTAAAACAAAATATTATATTTTAGGAAGAACCTTTTAGATTTAAGTTTTATTTCCGTGCATACTTTAACATGAAAAACAATGTAAAAATTTAATTGTTTTGAATATACCATATTAATTTTAATAACATATACCATATTAATGTTCATTTTAGGTTTTACTCAATAATTTTATATTGTAACCTTATACATGCATCTTGTTTTATGAGTGTTTTATTTATGTGTCATAATGACAGGCACTCACTAAATAAACCTTCAAAAGATATTAGTAATTCAACTCCTACAATAATTATTATTGTATTTATTAAGAGGTATATTAAAAAGGAAAACTATAATAATGTACATTTCTGACCCAATTTAATAAAGTGAAGAGAAATAATACTATATGTAATTAAATTTATAGTAGATTGTGTCTCACTCTCTAATATGCTTTATTTTATTAATTTTTTTTTTATAAAAACTTTATATATAACAACTTGGCTATCACTATACATTTAAATAGAAAGTATAGACTTATTTAATAATATTAAATCATATAAAAATTTGTAAAAAATTATGCCTCAATAGAAACAATATTTAAAAGCAATAATCTCAACTTCCATGATAAATATTTCATATATTCTATATATCAATATTGCTATTAATGTGTCATATACATATAACCATAAATATTATTATTGTATTACTTTATATACACACATTTATTGTTATTATTAATATGAAAATTATATGAAAGAATAATTTAGTCAAATGTTTATGCTTAGATAATTTTTTAAGTCGTTTTAAGTTTTAACAAGTTTACATATTTTTTTTTTATAACTCTTGAAAGCCCTTATGTTGATTCATATATATTTTATTTTATAAACCACCACTTAAAACAATAGTTTTAACATCCATTTGATAAATATGTAAATTAAAAGTATAAGCAAGAGCAATTAAAACTCTAATTGTAGTAACTTTTGAAATAGGTGAATATGTATAAAGAAATCTACACCTACTTGTGTACAACTAATAACAAGTCTTGTTTTAAATTTATCTATGAAAACTATCGGATCTCAATTTTTTTACTAAAAATTTATTTACATCCAATACTTTTAAGATCATCCTCATCAAAAGAAGTTAGGACCAAAATATTTAATATGTCCTTTTCTTTTACTCCTCATAAGTTTATTTTGAACATTTTTATTAGCATTATCATTGGTAGGCAAAACAAAACTAGAAGCATCACAACTAACATTATCTTAGAACGAAAATCAATACTAGAAACATCACAAGCAATTTTAGTCAACGACAATTTTAATATGAAAAAAATATCTTATAAGTGTTATCTAACAAAACACTTAAAATAGACAAAATATATTTGTGAGATACATCATGCTTTAAAGTAGAAGATGTTCAAATATCACTTATCACTTAATATAATAGAGGAAGTAATAACTTTAGATATCATAAAGAATAACCTTATTTCAGTGAGCAAAACTTTTATTTATTATTGTCAACACACAAAATTTTCACTCGTAAAATTTATAGGATTATGTAATCATGTCATATATAAATATACTATATAATATTATCTTTGACTTATGCAATACGAAGAATAATAAATTTCTAGAGAAAATTTTTCTCCTAAAAATGCTAAATAAATAATAGAGATGTGGATAAAAAATATTGATCAAGCCAAACAACTTTTATAACAAATAACACCAATATAGGATAAAAATTAGTAGAAAAAGTTTGCAAAGTATTGACCTTAAAGAGAAAACATTTACACTATATAAGGTAAAACAATATGTATTTATTTTCTTTAGATACAATAGTCCATCATATTGATTAAGTGTAACGAATAATCTCTAAACCTGTGAACATCAATGTTTAAAAGATAATATAAAATAAAAGACTTTGGTTTGTTGTTATTATCTAGTGATTTTTGTATTGAAAATAAATAATGATAATTAATAATAAATACGATTAAAACAAAATTAAATACAATAAGATTAAAAAGCATTCACCCATTTACTTATAAAATTAATAATTTATAAAAAAGATCAATAAACATAAAATTAAAAATATTATATATATATATATATATATATATATATATATTAAAAATATACTAATATTTTTAACAAAAACTACTTATTTAGATATCTATTTCATTTTATTATCAAATGTTATTTTCATTTCTTTTTTCATTATTAAAATAAAAATGTGAATGCACTTTATGCATGTTTAAAATTGTAAAAAAGAAAGTTGAGACAGTTGAAAAATGAAAAAAAATTTAGTTTACTTTTGGAAAACCGCAAAGACTTTATTGAACTAACAAGTAGTTAGTATGGTTGGTGATACTTAACTTTATACATTCATTTAGTAAACTTTAACACACCTTTTTAAGTTTTACCCGAAAAAGTCTGTACTATTCTTACACTAGTGTTTTATGACCAACCAATTTTCAAACAGTAGAGTTTACTACACTTGCATCATTCTCGTACTTTACAATCATCCAAAATAGATTAGTCTTCTATTCACCAATTTACACGCAAGTAAATCAATTATTCATTTATTATTAACTAAATTTATTACTATAATGTTGACCTATACATTTTCAGTTGAACATTTCTTGTCTTTTTTTTTTTTTAAAAAGTGTTAAATAAATGACAAGAACATGGTAAATTTAATCTATTAACATAATTTTAGAGCTGTCAAAATGGGTTGCAACCTGTGGGTCAATCCGGTTCACCACGGGTTTGGGTCACGGATTTAGGTCGGGTTGAATTTGAAAAAATTGTATTTTTTTTATGCGGGTCAGATTTTAACCCAACTCATTTAAACCCGGTTCATGCGAGTTGAACCCATGGTAGACTAGGTTGGCCTACCAACCCACCTACTTAATTTTATTTTATTAAAATTTAATTTTAATTTTATAAAAAAATATTTATTATTATTATTTTGCTTGAAAAAATTATTTAAGTTCCCTATTTTCAAAATTAATTAAACATCCATTTTGAGAGTGAAATTAGGGAGTAAAATTTGTTTAGATTTGAATTATAGAAAGTTTGTAACTTTTTTTTATTTTATAAAAATTGTAATTAAATGGATCAGTGAGCCAACCGTTTACCCACCAATCCATGGTGGGTCGGGCCGAGTTCAAATTGTTTCGGCTCACTAATAAATGAGTCAGATTGGATTGGCTCACTAAGTAACCAACCCGTGGTGGGCTGGGTCGAGTCGAGTCAGATTACCCGTTTTGACAGTTTTACATAATTATATGCAAAAATAGTTTGATAGTGTCATTTTTTTTAACTTATCTCATTTTAATATTTGAAATAAATACTCATTCAAAGACTTTTGTCGAAGTTTGGTTTCCATGGATGAATGGGCCATTCCCATGACTGAAAAGCTAACTTGAAGTGTGACAGTTTCTTCTCACATCTCAATACATTTAAATTTAAATTTTGGGTTAAATATGTTTTTGTTCCTTAATTTTCAGTGAAATTGGAATTAGTCCATCTTTAAAATTTTAGCCCAACTTAATCTCTCAACTTTAAAAATATGTGAATTTAGTTATTTTAATCAAATTTTGCTAAGTTTACATTGTTTAACACATTTTTTCTTCAATGTTAATTGAGAAATGCATTCGAAACATCAAATAAACTTAACAAAATTTGGTTAAAGGAACTAAATTCATGCAATTTTAAAAATAAGGGACTAAATTAGTCAAAAGTTTCAAAAAAGGACTAATTCTAATTTTCACTAAAAGTTAAAAAACCAAATACATATTTAACCTTTAAATTTTTTAATTTTTTTTTTCATTTTCAGTTTTGGAATACATAATTCGAGGATTTAAAAAATGCATAAATATCAGATGTAAAAATTATATTTTAAATTGTAATTTTTGAAACACAAAATAAAAAATACATTTTAAAGAAAGAAGAAGGAGAGGGGTGAACTAAAAGAAAAGGAAGGTGATGGAGGAAGAAGATAAAGACATATATGTCTTTTCCAATGACATAGAGGCACAGAAAGAAATGTATGGAGGTGCAGAAAGATGTTGTCTCCGAGTTTTTGTTTTTGGAGGAACGTTAATTTGGGCCTGAGGCCCATGAAAAATCGTGCGTGCATCTACCTCCTCTGGTAAAAGAGGCTTTTGCATCTTCCCTCCATTCACGCTATGCGTCAATCCATCTCCAATCCTCTGCTCGCTCCCTAATCACATTCCATAATTTCACATTTCCACTTCCGATCTCCGATTCCACCTCGCCACCGCCACAACGCCGGCGGCGCTCCCGACATCGTCGCTTCCACCATTCGCCGTCGTACCCGACCCTCCTTCGGTCAGTGTGCCGTTTCTGACACCCCACGCGCGCCCTGGCAAATGCAGCTCCTCGAACGAATCGCGAACCCTGGAACGGGTGCGATTCAATGTGATGTGAAGAGATTAAGGTTGTTGGCACTTCGCGGGTGTTTTCACTATTTTTAATCATTATCAATTGCTGATTACTATTGTTGGTGTTAAATAATTTGATATTGTTGAGGAAAAGGGTTGGGGGAATTGGAAAATAGTGGCAGAGAGAGGAGAGTTGTGGAAGGTGATGGTATTGAAGGGAGAAGAACGATGACTGGGGTGTCATTGGGTGTGCGCACGGGGAGCTATGGTTCGCTGCAAAACGGCAACGTTTCTGTGGCCGCGCTTGTGCGTAGACCTTCAAAGACGCTCCTCTACAACCCCAGAGAGAAAGAGAGGGGTTTCTTTTTTATTTGCCGGCGCCTTGGGCGAGTCAGGGTCGCAATGCTCTTCTTGTTTGCCCTTGGCCTTTGTGTTTTCCTTTTTGGCTGTTTCACTGTTTACAGAGGTTAGTTACTTCCCCTCATATTTTATGTTTTCGTTTTCACCTTATCAATGCCTCCTAGATATTACTCTCAACATTTCACTTTCTGTCTTCTGATCATTTTTAAATTCACTGATGTTATAATTCTAAGTTTATTTCAATAAATATTCACACTAATCTAATTATTTTTAATTATTACTGTATATATTCTGTAAGTAACAAGTAAGAATAAACTAAAGAAGAGTGTAATAAAGTAAAACTTTTATAACCAATTAAACATCTCAATGGTTAGTAGTTATTTTGGGTATGTTTAGGATAATCATTTGTTGCTTGAAATACATCTTCTAGAGTTACTTCTACAAGCAATTATTCTTAAGAATAGAAAATAATATTTTTTCAAATTTCATACCAATAGAATACGTATTACTGTGTCATAATTAAATTTAAATTAAGAAAATGTAAAAGTATAAGTTATTTATATTTTTTTTTGTATATTTTTATTAATATAAGATTTACTGTAAATCAATTAATGATGGTATGCAAAATGAAGATTACGAATACTATTTTTTAGTAGAAAACCATTCATAAGAATTGTTTCGATTGGAGATCCTTTATTGATTTATTGCTTTCCTGTGAGAAAACACAGTAAATCGAAGAAGTTACAACAATCAATGATTAGATCGTTTGAAACTGCACAAGTTTATGATAGAGGTCAATTACAGACAATTTTTTTCAATTTACAAGGATAATTAATGACACTTCGAAAATTGGATGAAACCATTATAGTTCTAGAAAGTATCGTAATTTTTCCTGAATCCTTACTCTGGATTGAAGTGGCTTGTATATACTCTTTGTCGAGCTGTTGGAATTCTTGGCATCATTTCAAGATATAATTATGTTGGATTTATGGCAATGACATTTCTACGAAATATTCGAACCATTAATTAATATTTAGGACAAAACTCATATTACTGACATTTACTAAAATTCTCAACTGCAAAGTGCAACTCCAATTTTGATTGGAAAGTATCACAGACAGCAGCACTTATTTATCTGCTGTCCTACTTTATTTGAGTAAATTTAAGAATAGGTTTGGCTGACTTTTAATTCTCCTAGGAATATTATTTAAAATAGAAAAACAATTTATAATAGAAAGCAAGAGTAGAATTTTGAATTTTACTCACGGTCCATAATGAGTCTTGTTTAAAGTGTAGTTATTGTAGAAGGGATGAGTAAGGTCTGATCAGTTAGATAATAACCTTTTTATCCTTCACTATGGAAGTAAACGTGAAGGGAAATACCACATATATACTTTTAGGACGTGATCAATACTCATGGGGTGTTTGTTGTGAGGTATAATATTGCATTTCCTAGAATCACATTTCTAAGAATATTATGAATTGTGATAATTTTCCTAAAAACATTTTAAGACAATGATTGGATAAGTTTTAACATTCCTAGGATTATTTTCAAAATTTAAAATGTAAGAATAAAAACGAAGAATATAAATGCAAATAATTAGATTAGAAAATAAATTCTCATATTTCTTCTGGAATATAACTTTCTCACTCCTCACCAGATTAAAAGTGAATCAAAACAAAGCGTTGGTACTTTTTCAAACATGATAAATACATATGGATTATTTTTTGAAAATCGTTACAAACATGACAATTATATCCCCAGGATAAATATTCATTTCTAGTGTAGAAAAGAAAAATCTTTATTCCTTGAAACAAACACAGTGGCAGGAATCATTTTTCAAAGCTAATGAAAACCGGCAATATTCCTTTCCCAAATTCACATTTTTGGGAATACATTTTTAAACCTTGAAACACACTTTGCTTTGCATCTGTGTAATATACTCATTCCATCCTCAAATCACTACAGTATAAGTTTCTTTCACACATTAGAACAGAAAAAGATTGTCACTTCTTGAAACTCTTCTAGTAAAACAGTCTTAAAGTGTCTTCAGTTTAAAGAAAATTAAGATATATTAAATTTAAATTATTGTTTTATTTTTAAATATTTTATTTAGATAAGATAGTTCAAATTAATTAAATATTTATTTTTCTGTTTGGATAGTTTTTGAATTATCACTAAATTCAGAAAGTTTATCTTAATATAAACAATACTTAATAATTCAAAATATAACTAAAGTGGGTCAAAAATTTTTAATTGACGTTGATTTTTTTAATGTCATCTATTGATGTTATTTTTAATTGATATTATATATAATCATTTTGACTAACTTGGGTTGAGATTATTCTTTTATGATATTCATTAGGTTCTTTCATCAACCTTTCTATTGTAGGTTGGAAATCTCCCGAAGTGATAATTACTAAAAATAATTATAGTCTACGCTGGTGATAATTACTAAAAATAACTATAGTCTAGGTTAGGTAAAAGATTATGAAATCGGCATTTGAAGAAATCCGGCTTAACCTTGGACAAAAAATAACATTAGTGAAATAAATTGAAAAACAGTTGTTATAAACATGGACCAACAAATAGCCACAACAAACACTAACTAAAATAAACTGGCTAACACCCTTTGAAAAATAAAACCCCGACTTACCTCTACTATGAAATAACTCTAGCCTAAACGAAAAATTAATTCCAAAAATGTTAATAATATAATAACTCCATCAATGATGATTAAACATCCTTGACTTATATTAGTTGAAAAATAGTATCTTTGACACTGTTGAAAAATAGTATGATAATGTTAGTTGGGAAGTTACAACACTAATGAGATATGAACTCCACTTATATAAGAGATTAACATCATCTCCAACCAAAAATTTTAAGACAATAGGTTTATAGGTCTTTTATTTTATAAGATGCTCAACTTTCTCATCTTTATTTAATGTGAGACTTAAATTCATATTTAGATTTCTAACAATCTTTGCTTGAAGGGTGACTCCTTTCTACATTAGTATACTTCCCTTTTGAGTGCAAACATTCATTACCATGAGTACTTTAATGATGACCTTATATCGCTGTTATACCACAACGAGACACAGTTTCCTAAAACCTTTATCCTTGTTTGACTCGCGTAACAAGACAAACTATTGGCTTTGACACCAATGAGTCTTTCAAGTGAAGAATTCATCATGGAAATACAATCCCAATGAGACATGAGTCCGATCCAAAACTTTAAGACAATGGATTTCCACCAATCTTTCCTTCAAGAACGAGTTCCTTCTACATTGGTATACTCTCCTTTGAGCATAAACATTCCTAACCTCGAGGATCTCAATAGTTACCTTCTTATGTCGTCGTTATACCACAACGAGAAATGTTTGTATGAAACCCCTGTCTTTGTCTAAACTGGTCACCATCTTTCTAGTGGAGAATTTGCCAGGAGATACAAACACCAATTAGACACGGGTCTAATCCATAGAAATTGATATTACCTCCAACCCAAAAAACTTTAAGACAATGGATTTATAAGTTTTCTACCTTATAAGACACTTAACTTTCTCATCTCTATCTAATGTGAGACTTAAATTCACATTTGGATTCCCAATAAAAGTTACCGTTGACTTGTATTGGCTGTACAATAACTTTGATCTACATTGTCATCAATTAAAAAAAAGAAGTGTGGTTGAAATCAATAGAAAAACATTAGTAATGTTAACTAAAACAATTCTAACTCATTGATTGAAAAATAATATCAACCTATATATTAATAAAAATAACTAACAATATTGGTAAAACAATTAATTACGATTGATTCTAATCTAAAATTGTCAACAACAATAAAAAAAATTCCAAGCTGACAACGACTTAACCACAACCAAACCGATAAATTCATTGTGTTAATTAAGTTGATGATGATGTCCCAATTTGAGCAGGAGTCAAAATGTCTTGGCTGAAGCCGATTCGAGAAGATAGCACGAAGAAAGGAAACATAGTTTTGAAAAAGAAAAAATTTCAAAATTTCAAATTTTTACTATAATGTGAAATTTGAAAATTTATAATTTCAAATAATCAAATTAATCTGAATTTCTAGAATTTGAAATTTTTAAAAATTTTCCATCTAAACAACATTTTTTATCACACAATATTTTAACTTTCTATAAAACGAAATTACTGAATTAGAATTTTTTATCCAAACACACCATTACTCTTCCTATAAATGCATTACTTTTATTGAAATAGGGAAAATAATTGAATTTAGGAGAAATTAGAAAAAAAAAAATTAATGCTTGAAAGGTGAGCACACAATCTATATTTAAACTTTTTAGAAGGCTAAATGTGCCAATCGTTGTAGGATGGAGGAAGTAATA
The DNA here is from genome assembly GCF_000741045.1 of Vigna radiata var. radiata. Taxonomy (NCBI): domain Eukaryota; kingdom Viridiplantae; phylum Streptophyta; class Magnoliopsida; order Fabales; family Fabaceae; genus Vigna; species Vigna radiata. The sequence goes on along the minus strand of NW_014543817.1, from coordinate 75,673 downwards.
TGGTGGTGTGCCATAAAATTTTTTGGGTTAAGAAGTAAATTTTAAGTCTAACTTAACCTCACAAAATCAGTTTAGAAGATGAGGTTTGCGTCCACATATATAATCTAAATTGGTCTTATTTCTAGTCAATGTGGAAGTTCTAACCTACTTTCTCATGAAATATATCTCATGTATAGGACTATACATTAATAGGTAGTCCTAAAGCGGCCTCATAGCATGTGGAATGATGGGTCCAACAATCACAAATTTTTAGCATGTGGAATGATGTGTTCAACAATTAGAAATTTCGATAGGATAGACTCTAACCCAAGATTTGATAGCATATTAAGAAATAGATTTTAAATCTAACTCAACCTTACAAAACTAACTTGTAAAAGTGAAGTTCGTATCCATATATATATATATATATATATATATATATATATATATATATATATATATATATATATATATATATTTTAAATTGGTCTTATTTCTATTCGATATGCGACTTTCAACACTTTGAATCTTATAAACTTTAAAGATAAATAAGTGATAGTATAATGTGTTTCAGTTTTGATCTTTCTGGAATTGTTAGTTCATGTCTTGCTGTTCAATTGTTTTTCTTTTCTTTCTAAAGTTGAAGTTGTATTGGTTAGGAGTTAAGACACCATTTGAGATATAGTGATTTGATTTAGGACTTTCCCTGGTTTTATGCTTGTTTATCTTCATAACGTTCGATTATGATTTAAAATGTATGTTTACAATGTATTTTGGTGTTATGATGAACTAGGTGGAAGCATCACGAGTGAAATTGAAGATACGAGATCTTATGCCGTTACTAGGTATGGAATTTTAAGACCTAGAGGAGCTGTAGAAGATAAGTCCCAGGATAGTAATTCTTCTAGATTGTTCTCATCGACAAGTAGATATAGAAGCACATCAAGGCCACCTTCTGCTCCTGCTTCATTGTCCTTGTCCAAGTCTAAAGGCAAAAGGGCAAAATTCCCTACTTGGCGACAACGTTGTGACCATTTTGCATTTCCTCCTCCACCACCAGTTGATAGAAGACGTCCTGGACCACGCCGTAAGTCTTGTTTTTCCATTTGGCTTTTTTTTTTTTTTTTTTTTTTTTTCATTTCTTAACTCAAACTATTAACTCGAATATATGCAATAACATCTTATGTTCACGTACGCACACTGCATAGTTAGTTATTGTCCCTCTAGAATTCTTGTAATCGGGTTTGCTCTCTTCATTTTCAGCATGCCCTGTGTGTTATATTCCAGTGAAGCAAGCTATAGCTAGTATGCCAAGTTCCCCATCAAAATCTCCTATACTTCGTAGTTTGACATATGTACATGATGAAAATTTAATTAATAGTGACCGACTTGGTGGCTCTGATTTTGGTGGATACCCTTCTCTGGAAGAAAGGAATGCAGCTTTTGATATAAAAGAGACCATGACAGTGCACTGCGGGTTAGCTCTTCTTTGTTATTTATATTTAATTTTCTCCCAATCTGGAGATTAATATTCCTTGAAGAATTTTTAGAATTCACCCACATTAGTATCAGTGTTTTGTTTACTACATGTATATTTATTCCTTTTCCTGCATTGGCATAAACTCTTATCAGATTTGTCAAAGGAAGCAGACCTGGTCGTGGGACTGGATTTGATTTTGACGAGGCTGATCTCTTAGAGTTGGATAAGTACCATGATGTCATTGTTGCATCTGCCATATTTGGTATGGCTTATGGCGAATGTCCTACAGATATACATCCTTTTGTTTGTTTTCTTCTTCACATGCTTCCTTCTATCCATGCTAGGAAACTATGATGTTATACAACAGCCCAGGAACATCAGTTCAGAAGCAAAGAGAGACATTCCTTTCTATATGTTCATTGATGAAGAAACAGAAATGTATATGAAGAATGCCAGCATTTTGAGTAGCAGCAGGAGAGTTGGATTATGGAGAATCATTGTTGTCCATAATATTCCTTACGCTGATTCTCGGCGTAACGGAAAGGTTGGCAGCTTACTTTTTGTATTTATTATAGTAAAATCTATTGTCCGCATTCTTTAAAGTTGTGCAATTTTCAGCAGATATTCTATCATTTCTAGACACGGTCCCCCTTTTCAATTGAAGCTTTCGATTTCTGGCCTAACCTCGGCCTTTATTTTTGTTTATTTCCACTTTCTTCCACATTTAACCATGTTTTGTGATTGGGGAAATGATTTTACTAGTTCATACAGTATTAATAACACAATAAGAGTGTACAGAATTGTAGTTGGTAGCTTTAGCTTACGACTCTTACTCTAAAGTCCAAACTAACTGCAGAGGTTGGTTCTGGTGCTACCTACCTCTGTGTGTACTATGAAATGGTTTTTTGTTCTAGAGCACCTATACAGAACTTCATTAGATAAGCGCAGCGTTGAAAGCAAAGAGTTGAGGCTTCTATGCCCTAAACTTGAGAAATTGATTTTTTTATGTATTTGAATGTCATGTAGCATTTGATTTATTAATGTAGACTGTTTTGTACTAGAGTAATTAGTGTTATGAATGCTTTAATTTAATATAAACTTGTTTGGAAAGCTGAAAAAGGAAGGAAAATGAATTGGTTAAAAATATTGTGGGAAGGAGTTCTGAATTATTGCTTTATTACGAAGGATTCACAAAATAGTTAGATATATATTCTACTGAAGTTGAATAAGATCTTTTTATACATTCCCCTTTCTGAAACTTACTTTATGTGATCTCACGATGCCGCAAAACTTATTGCAGGTTCCAAAACTTCTTTTACACAGGATCTTCCCTAATATTCGATATTCTATATGGATTGACGGGAAGCTTGAGCTCGTCGTGGACCCATATCAGGTTATTGAGAGGTAAAAGCTATCTCTGCTCTCTATTTTACTAAAAATTAGTTTGGTTTTAATTTCTTTTGTATTTAGTGGGATAAATTTTTATTTTCTATTATTTATTCTATTTACCGTCATTTAGACTTGAGAATAAACAATGACATTGTTTGCTTCCAATTATATTCTGATGAAAATATACGGTTTTGTTTGTTCATTTAGTTGTAAATTGATTTTGATTTGACAAGTTTTGCATATTATATTAATATCCATGGATTTACTTTTATTATTAGCTAAATGATTTTCAGCAGATTTACACGGTTTATACTTGTGCATATCTTTTTCCACTTGATGTGGTGCAGTCGGAGTCTAGCAAGCTATGCTATTTATAATATATAGCAAAGAGAAATTTCAAGTAGTTCTCTTGGTATTTTTCTAATTGAATATTTTGTTAAAGCTTATAAATAGCTATCAATCCACATATCCAACTTTCTAAGTTGAATCTTCTTATTACACTATAAGGACTCTGGTCTCTCTGTTTAAGTAATGATGATCAAGTGACTCTTATTATCATTACTTTTGGTGAACCACTGGTAACTTGAGCATCGTTATGACAATTGCTAGGGAGTTAAAACATGAAGTATTAAATGAAAATTCATAGTATTTAATCTAATATCTTGGTCATTTGCCTTTATTTTATAGCACACATATGAAGAGGATATATGCAACCATAAATTGTAAGTGTATATTTCTAATATCTTTAAGTATCATTGCCTTTCATATCCTTCAGGTTCTTGTGGCGCCCAAATGCTACTTTTGCGATTTCAAGACACTATAGACGCTTTGATGTATTTGTTGAAGCTGAGGCTAATAAAGCTGCTGGAAAATATAAAAATGCTTCCATTGATAACCAAATTCGATTTTATAAATTATACGATGGCTTAACTCATTATTCCAGAGACAAGCTTCCTATAACTAGTGGTAGGAAATTTTTTGATATATTCATGCCTGGATATGTAAAATGGATTATGTGTTCACATCTGTGCCTGTGCTTCCATATAATAGGTCCCTCCATCTTAAAAATCTGAAGTATTGCTTATGGCTGAGTTTCTGCAGATGTTCCTGAAGGGTGTGTTATCATAAGAGAGCACATTCCAATTACAAATCTTTTTACTTGCTTATGGTTCAATGAAGTTGATCGCTTTACTTCCAGGGATCAATTAAGCTTTTCCACAGTAAGAGACAAAATAATGGCAAAAACTGGTTGGAGAATTAACATGTTTATGGATTGTGAAAGACGTAACTTTGTGATACAGGTTTGTATTTGCGTCCTGCCCTGCAGTTGTGTTTAGCTGTTAGAAAAAGCTTACTGGTTTATGAAGTCAACATGCATTTCCAAATGTTTGTGAAGGTCTTTTATCGTGTGCTTTATTTCCTCTTCAATGGTTTGGATTTTGATGTTGGTGGTTTGTGATGAATTCTACTAGACTTACCATAGAGACGTTTTGGAACACATGCCTCCACCAGCTGTTGTAATCCGGCGTCCTACTCCAGCTGCTTATTATAACAAGTTTCAGATGAGGAATCATCCTAGACGTTGGAGAGGAGAAAGGAGATCAGGTCCAAAGCATCATCATAGAGTATTCGGCAATGTTTTGAACCACTTTTTGGTTTAGTGTTATCTTCTTCCACGAGGCTTTTTGTTTTCCTTTTAAGTGTAAATGCATGCATTCTTTGTTGCAAATTTATACTTCAAAGAGCTCCCAACAATTTTGAAGCTGTTGCTTAATGAATTGTAAATATCTTTGAAAGATCTTAACCCCCTTTTTTCAAAAGGAAAGAGAAAAAAAGTGGGGGTTCTCAATGGTGCATTTTGCACACTTAATTATCACTAATTTTTTTCTGTCCTACCGTTGCTATATAGATAGCTGTAGAAGGTGTTTGGCTGCTTGAAAAATTACAGAAATAAAAGTTGGCCTGTGGAGAGAACAGTGTGTATGGTTAGATTTTATTTTTGAAAGATCAGTTTTCTAGAAAAAGAAAATCATCTCTCAAAATTCCACTGAAAATAAGTGAAACAGAAAATGGTGTATAAACTGTATCTGTGAAAATCATGGTATGAGCGAGATTATTATCTGATTTATTAAACATGGAAAATTCTATGTTAAGAGAAAATGATTGTCTTTTAAGAAGAGACAATTCAAATGTATATAATTATTCAGAAAGATAAATGAAAAATTAGAATTAGTGACCACTGGCAAGAACAACAAGAGATTGCATGAAGGAATAAGTGAGAATGAAATCGCTTGTCACTAGCTTTTGAAAGAGATATAATTCTCTATTTTATTGTTCAAGTGTATTCCAACAACACTTGGCAATTTTCTTGTACTCAAACTTAAAACATCTTAACACCATTTCTTGTTCTAAAAAATCTCTTTAAACAAATCTTTATCATATTCCGTATTTGGATTAGTCAAATTTTGACATTTTCTCCATTTCCAATATTCTTGAATAGTTGACAAACTTACAACTTTCTCATTTCCAGGCTACAATTGAACATTCTTCAAATTCTTACATCTATTTTTTTTCCCTTTTCTAAGTTACACCAATGATACCTGAATATATATAATTATATTTAGTAAAACATACTCTTACTAGAGATAAATTTAAATTGGAAATTTCTTTTTCCCATTTTTAGAAATTATATTTTCCTTTTTTTTTTATTACATTATGGATAACTATGATTATTCTTCTTAAAGATAGTTTTCCCACTTTCTCTATCAGTAGTAGTTAATTTGAACATCTTAATATCAATTTTATAGATTTTAAAGTTTAATTCAAACTGTAAAATTCTTTACCAGTGAGTGTGCACTTTCGTTAAAAATCTTAACAAGATCAGTAAGAGAGATTTAGAACTGGAAATCAAAATCTTAACTTTCGTTCAAAACTAATCCACGTTCTAAAGCAAAAAAAATAAATTAGAGAAAATATTCGTACGGAGATAGTTAAATTAATTTGATTTAGAATTAATATAATTATATTTAACGATGATCAGAATATACACATATAACTGTTCTTTTTATGTAGTTATTGGTAACTATTCTAAGAATATACAATAATTTCTCAGATATATATTTTTGTAAACAATTTAAGAGAATACAATAGTTATATTAATTACTCCCACAATATATTTTGATAATTTTTTGTAGATTTTTCTTTTTCTGTTTATCTTTTTCCGCCACGTCTTTCATTTTTATTTCTCCTAATTATAAAAAAAACATAGAAGCATATGAGTAGAATTTCTCCCAAAAACAAAACAAGATACATAGAATTCGGGTGGCAGATTTTAGATTTCTGGCATAGTTATCCTTAAGATTAAATAAGTACAAAATTATGAATGATATCTACAATGAAAGGCCCTTTAGTATTTTGACAAATATACAGATGTGGTGGCCTACAACTTTGAAAATGCCAAATATAACGACAACATTTTCTGAATAATCTCATGTAGACCCATTTCTGTGACCCACCAACCATTCAATTAATTGCTTAGTAGAACAAACAAGAAAGGAGGCCACCAGAAAACCATGGCGATGTCTGCATGAAATATGGATCCAATTTATGAGGTATTTATGGTAACATAACAATCAACTTCGTTCATCAAGCTCCTTCTCTACTCAATCTCAAAACTTAATCTTCTAGTCCCCTCTCCCTCTTTCTGTAAGTCCTCTCAGCCTTTATGTACCAAATTGAAACTGGTTTGCTGAAATCTGTCCACAAGTTGTAATCCTTTTGATGCTATGTCTGAAATTTGAGTAGACTAAGCTTGTGATTTGTTATGGTTGAAGTTCTAAAGGGTGATGATGAAAAAGTTAGCATGCTTCAAACTAGAATCAGGATTGGTCATGTCACAGATTTGGTTCTGTTGCTGTTATCACTGTTACTGTACTACTGGTAAGTGAAGTAACTAGAGCTTGAGATTTGGGGAAGAAGCTGAGCCGAGTGTGAAAAAAGTAAGGTTTTTTGGAATTTTGGAGCAATGGGTTCTTCTTGCTTTTTCCTAATATGTGTTCTGCATTCTGCAATAGCTTTGACTTGTGGAGTCCTTATGGTGTTTTATTCCAAAGAGATATGTGTGTTGGGGCATGGACCAAAAACAGCAAGCAAGCTTCAAGGGTCAACACCTCATGATCAGTTACTGATTCAAACCTCAGATTCCTTCTCTGGCTTGTTGCTGTTCACAATTGGATTCCTTGTGTTCATGGTTGCTTGTGTTAAGGACTGGGAGTTCCAAAGTTTCTTTGCCAAAGGGTGTGTGTTTCTTCACATATCTATGGCAGTTTGGAGATTCTACTTTGGGAGGAAGCTTGAAGATCTTGCCCATGACTGGCCTAGACATGCTGTTGGGGACATTGCGTTGGCCACTTCCTGGCTCTTCTTTCTTGTCTACTTGTGGAGGGAGAAGTATGATTAGTCTTTTGCTATATTGTATATTGTATATTGTATAGTGTAGCATCCATGGAAAACCATAGGCCTTTATGTTGTACTTGTTTCTCGGATTCATTTGTGTGAAAGTGTGTGTTTTCAATGTAAATTTATATATCCATATTCATAAAATAGAGTTTTAACTTGTATTTTATTAAATTTGTTTTATCTCAGTGAAAATTTTAACAATATTGTAAGGTTAATGATTATAGGATTAAATATGTTTTTGTCCATAACTTTGAGTGAAAATTAGACATAGTTCCTTTTTAAAATTTTAGTCTAATTTAGTCCTCAAACTTTAGAAATGTATCAATTTAGTCCTTTTAACCAAATTTTGTTAACTTTATTTGATGTTTCAAATGCTTTTCTTGGTTAATACTAAAGCAAGAATGTGTCAAACAGTATAAACAACTAAAATGTTATCATGAAACGTGCTTGAAACATCAAATGAATTTAAAAAAATTTAGTTAAAAGGACTAAATTCATACATTTCTAAAATTGGGAGACTAAATTAAACTAAAGTTTTGAAGAAATACTAATTCTAATTTTCATTGAAAATTAAGAGACCAAAAACATATTTAACCTATCATTCTAAACATGTAACTAGGATTAATTAATTCTGACGGTTGAAGAATATTTTGCTATGGAGGTGTGTGAGAAGCACATGGTTGTAGAGAGTTATCAAGGTTCTACAAAAAGGAATCCAAAATGGAGCATGGCGGTGGCAACTCCATTCATCATAATATGGTTATTGAGAAAGACAATTTTAAAGATTCTACAACTTGTTTTTTTGCCTCACTTTTTTAAGAGCAGCGGTAGGATGACACGCCCACGTAGTGTTTACATTCAAATTACACGGATTTCTTTAATTTTTTTTTTCAAAACTAACTTTTTACGTTTAATAAAAATAAAAAACGGTGGACCACACCGTGTTATTTGAATGTAATAATAAAAAAAGCGTGTCAAAGTAAGTTTTTTCCTTTTTTAAAGTACTATTGTAATAAACAACTCTTACTAAATGCTGAACCACTTGGGCAAAAGTGTAGGATGTCCATTTCTTTCTCTCATGACCCAAGCTTCCTGTCTTATAATGGATGTTGTGTTAAAAGTTGACAATTTTTTCAAAATTTTACATTAATTAAAAATAAAATTAATTTAAAATATACTAATAAGTGTATATTTTAATTTATTAAACAATTTTATAAAATTAAATTAGATTTAAAATTTATTTCTGAATATGATATTATATGCATTATTTATCAAATTACTCTTTAAACATAAAATTCACTCTTTAATAATTAATGGTGAGTTTTTTAATCAAACAGTAAGATCAAAATAATACATTCAAATTAATTATAATTTTAATGATTAATTTTTATATAAAACTACTAAAATTCATTTTTCATCTGTCTAAAGTATCGAAAACAGTTTTTTTTTATTATTATTATACTATTTTTACCTTGTAAATAATAATACAAAATAACTAAACCCTAAATCTTAAATCTTACTTATAAAAAAATATCAAACTTAAGAAATATAAATCCGACAATGGATTGGGGACTGTGACATCTCCAATCGTAACAGGCTCAGGTCTCTTATGTATAATTTAATATTTAGATCTCTCTTGTATGTATTCTTATATTTTAGAACTTTGATATACTTTGTTGATCCAAAATTTATTATCTAACAAAATACTAATATATAATTATTATCACATTAGCAATTCATATTTCCATGTTCGTATTTTTATTTTTAGTTTATTAGAGAAACGAAGACATAAACTGACAATTTAAGGACAGCCATATTTTGTTTTAATTATTTCTAAATCCTTGTGGTTAATACTAGAACTGTCAAAATGGTCACAACCCGCGAGCCAATCCGGCTCACCACAAGTTTAGGTTAAGTTGGGTTTGAAAAAATTGAATTTTTTTTTTTATGCAGGTCAGATTTCAACCCGGCTCATTTAAACCCAGCTCATGCAGGTTGAACCTGTGGTGGGCCGGGTTGGCCCGCCAACCCACCTACCTAATTTTATTTTTTGAATGTATTATTTTATTTTTAAAACTTATGGCATATAAGAAACTTATTTGTATGTTTTTTTTGTTTGTTTTTGGATGACATTTGGATTATATTTGTACTTTTTATTATTATTTTGAATTGTCTTCAGTTTAACATCATTTTTTGGGAGTGAAATTTGTTTAAATTTGAATATAAAAAGTTTGTAATTTTTTTATTTTAAAAAAAAAATTGTAATTAAATGGGCTAGTGAGCCAACCCCGTTTACCTACCAACCCGTGATGGGTCGAGCCGAGTTTAGATTTTTTTGGCTCGCTAATAAATGAGCCGGGTTGGGTTGGTTCACTAAGTGACCAACCCGTGGTGGGTCGGGCCGAGTCGAGTTGAGTTACCCATTTTGATAACTCTACTCACAATTCTCAAGATACATGGTGACATCACCATGGGCCAATTGGTTTCCAGCATAATTCATGATACCTGCGTCAAGCAAATAGATTTTAATAAGTGGGTCAGAAAAAAAACTGAAAGAACTCTTTTCAAGAACCTAAATACATTCTTTCAACTTCACTTTGCGGTAGTTTCGTCATCTACTTCACTTCTGATATCTGGCAATGTATCCAGATCGGTTCGAAGTTCAGCAACATCCTCGTGGATACGACTATCAGAAGAATCAATGGCATCAAGTTCAGCTTAATCCAAACTTTCATTGGTAGAGGACAAGTTTGATGTTTCATCAGTTTCATTTGTTTGAGTGTCTCCATTGGATGTTTCATCCTTCGTGGCATTAGCATTGAGTTTCACTTGTTTCATTGTTACCTTGGGACTTACCACTATGAGAGCTATCAGATTCAGTCCTCTCATTTCTATAAGGGTTCTTAGTTACATTTCAAGATGATAGATTAGATGATTTTCCTACAGTTGCATCTCTATTTTCAGTTTTATCAGAGTCAACCAAAATAGTATTATGCAACTTTTCTTTAGAATGTTCACCGCCACTCTTATCTAATCCCTTGCACTTCAAATCGAACAAAAACGATCTTTTTTTGTCCCACGAACTCTAATACGAAGCCCCAATCTTCTTTTCCCAATTTGATAATTTAATTTGTTTTGCCCACTTTGTCCTTAATTAAATTTGATTTCTCCTCTTTGCACTCCATTTTTTAATACAAAATACACTTCACACATGTTTTTAATGCCACATCAATTTAAACAACACCCTTAGCATGCCATGTGAGGTCATTTTAAACATCGTTTGTCCAATTTGATGACAAACCTCTGTTTGTTTCAATTTATAAAAATAAAGAATGAATTGAAACACTGAATAAATAGAGAACCTATTTTCAATTTGACGACAAACCTCTATTTGTTTTAATTTTATAAAAATAAAGAATAAATTGAGACACTGAATAAATAAAGATCCTATTTGAAATTCTAAATAAAAATAGAAACTTACCGAAATATTAAACCTTAAAGTAATGAAAGAGAAAAAAAGAAAAGTAAAAAAAAAATGAGAAGATCGACAAGAAATGAAAGAGTAAAAAAAAAAAAGCTTATTTTAGTTAGATAAAAAAATTAATAAAAAAAACAAACAAATAAAATATATAATTTTATTCAAATCAAGTTACACTCTCAATTACGTACAAGTCTATGTAAAATATGATAACAGAACATTGACCATTCAGTTAAATATATAAAATCAAGAAGAGGATAAAATATTTTTTTTTCGAATACTTAATAATAATTTTAACAAAAAATCAGGAGTACCTATATTCTCGTGTACAATTAGGTCAGTCACTAATTATAATTATAAAGAGTAAGACTATATTTAAAATTTAATTTTTATACTCTTTTGTTTTATATTTTACTGCACATAATATTAAAATTAAGGTTTAATACCTATTTTAATATCTCTTTTGGGAGAGTTTGTTCAAAGTAGTCATCTCTTTCTTAAAAGGTTCACTTTAGTCCTAGCTTTCGCAAAAACTGTTCAAGTAGGTCCTTTTTGGTTACGGCGTTAACTTGACTAACGGCAGAAGTGTCTAATATGTGATGATGTGGCATTGTTAAGTGTTTTAAAAAAATAAATAATTGTGACGTGTAAATTAATATAGTTAGGGTTCAATTAAAAAATGAATTAGGGTTAAATTAGAAATTGAATTAAGGATAATTTTGGGTGGGTAATTAAGTAAAAAAATCTGAGAAAATTTGGGGTAAAATTTGCGATTCGGATTGGGAAAATCTGGGCGACTTAGGGTTCATACCTTCAATCCATCCTCTTCGTCCATTAGTGCGCTAGGGATTTTTGCACTATGTAGGCTTCTCTCATGCGTGTAATCAAATGAAAATGAGAAAAGACATATTCGTTGTTTATTTTCTTTTTCTTTTCTCTCAGGTGGAGCAAAATTCAATTTCTATTCTGGAGATTCTGAAGCAATCAAATTCATATCTGCCTCGTGTACTCATTGCTAGCATACTACTTGCTCTAATCTACCCACGTTCTTTAACGTGGTTTACCAGCAAGTCTGTAGATGTTCTGATGAATTGATAGATAACAAGATTGTTATGCGAGTAGTTGCAGTTTTGCAAATTTAAATAGTCAGATGATTTGCAGTTAATGAAGGAACAACAATTATCCCTGATGTAGAATTTCATGCTGCATTTCTTCAAAGTTTAAACTGCAAATATTCTTGCAGATACTATGCACCGACGCTAGGTTTTTTGATGTTTGCAGTTGGGGTTAATTCAAATGAAAATGACTTCATTGAGGCATTTAAGAGGCCAACAAAAATTGCCACTGGTTATTTAGGCCAGTTTGTTGTGAAGCCTATTCTTGGATATCTGTTTTGCCAATCTGTTTTGCCAATGATTGCAGAAATTGCCTGATTGCAGAAATTGCCTGATTGCAGAAAATCCCTAGCGCGCCGATGGACGAAGAGGATGGATTGCAGAAAATTATCCCTAATTCAATTTCTAATTTAACCCTAATTCATTTTTTAATTGAACCCTAACTATATTAATTTACACGTCACAATTATTTATTTTTTTAAAACACTTAACAATGCCACATCATCACATATTAGACACCTGGCAGCTCTGCCGTTAGTCAAGTTAACGTCGTAACAAAAAAGGACCTACTTGAACAGCTTGCGAAAGCTAGGACTAAAGTGAACTTTTTAAGAAAGGGAGGACCACTTTGAACAAACCCTCCCAAAGGAGGAACCAAAATAGGTATTAAACCTAAAATTAACATATCAAATTTTAAAAAAATACTAAATTAACTTAATTTTATATTGTATTCATTTTATCAAGTGAGACTCCATATCAAATAAATAACTTTATTGAAGTTTTTTGCACAAGACATAAAACCAATAATTTAGCCTGACACTTATTTATTTCCACACTTAATTATATTTACCAAAATGATAAAAAAAAAAATCTTATTTCATCACTCTCTTTTTCCCTTTTATGTGTAGCTTTTCTTTTTATTTTTACAGTTTTAATTATTATATTTTCATTTCAACTTCCAAGTAAACCGAATTTCTCAAGTGGTTATTCAGTAAGAAATATACAGAGATTAGCCATGGCATAACTCTTTACTACCAAACCCTAAAGGATTAGTTTAAAAAACTCCCTTAATACCTAACAGTTGTGTTGTGGCAGAGTAAACAAAACCCTAGTGCCTGACACAGTGTGCCCAGTGTCACAAGAAGTTATCGCCGACCATCAGTGTTGCAGGAATCTGATGCCCAAATTGCTTTTTTCTGCATTTCATGTTAATGTGTTAATGTCAGTGGTTCTGGTCGTTACAGGTTCTAATCTGTGCTATTCTTCATCATATGTTCTGTTTGGACAAATGTCTTTGTTGTGGATTAGATTTAGGGTTTAGTGTTATATACCCCTATTGTATTAAACCAGTTTCAGGCTTCACTTATATGTCATTCACACTTTTCTAATCTATCTTTTTTCTGTTTAATTTATAATTTCTTGTATTGTTTTTTTTCTATTTAATTTAGTTTTTCTGGTTTTCTTTAATTGAATTATTATGCCAACCCACTAAAAACCGGGATGGATTGATTCATTTTTCCCTGCCCTATTTTTTGGGACGCCAATGACAGGCTTGACATACTTTGTCAAAGTTGTCACTGGAGGAAGAAGCTATAGCTAAAGTAGCATAAACCCTGACTTCCCATGAACAATTTGTGTCAATTCTTACTTTGGGCGTAGGTAATTCGGCTAATAATGTTTTCATTACTTTTTTGTTTTCTTTTGGTTCAGTTTAAGGGCTTTCTGAGGATATGATCTATGGAGCTTGTGTCACAGCTTCCAAGTCACAGTAAGAATTTGTTGGTTCTTTTGGTTTTTACTTTAAAGATATTTGTTATAGCATTGAAAAAACCAGCTTTTTTTGCTGATATAAAACTTTAATCCGGGAAGAATGTTGCATGATATACTATTTTTGGTCTATAATTACTTGTCCAGTTTATAATTGCAACTTTTGTATACTAGTTTTGAGTTTTATCTTGTCCTGAGGATTGTTTGGTCCAATGTGTCAAACTGTTTTTTTTTTCTTGAAGAAAAATGCAGAAGTTTGCAGTTTTAATCTTAATGTTTATAGTTTTAGTTGGGATTTCTGAATTATGCAAAGAAGGTTAGAAGGAAGGAGTTTTCTGTGACATTTTTCCTTTTATGTCTGCATTTATAAGGACGCCTCTTCTTTTTGCAGGATTTTCAGAACACTAGTGTTGCAGAAGTCACTGAATTCTCGTGTAAAATTCTCCTCCAAGTGCTTTCCAACCAGCATAAGAATGGAAAATAATCTTAACAGTAGCACAGAGGGAAACAAAATGGAGTCTAGGGGTGCCTTGGTTGTCCTAGAAGGCCTGGATCGTTCTGGGAAATCTTCTCAGTGTAGCAGACTAGTGTCCTTCTTGGAGGGACAAGGGATCTCTGCTGAATTATGGAGATTTCCTGACAGAACTACAAATGTTGGGCAAATGATATCTGCATATCTTAGTAACACATCTCAGTTGGATGATCGCACTATTCATCTCCTCTTCAGTGCTAATCGTTGGGAAAAGAGGTTTCTACACTTTTTTTTTTTTTTCTATTTCTGTCTTCTGTTAAATGAGTAGGTATATTTTTTTATGATCAAGACTCAATAATTTTAGGCATATCTTTTAATTATTTTGGCCACTCCAACATATTCAGTCAAGATCCACCTTGTGGTAGTTAAGACTTTGATTACTTTGAAATGTCATGACTTACTTTTATGTGTAGATCCTGAAACACTCTGCATAATAGCTGGTATTGCGTGGGGTCTTCATTGCTGTTATTTTTGCAAGTACTTTTTACAACAAGTAAATTACTAAGATTACATTTCAATATCATCAAACAAGTTGTGTTGTCGCTGCAGGTCATTGATGGAAACAAAACTGAAAACTGGAAAAACACTCATTGTTGACCGATATTCTTATTCTGGGGTGGCTTTCTCATCTGCCAAGGGACTTGATATTGAGTGGTGCAAGGTAAAAGATTTAACATAGTTCTTTATTTTTCTATTGGCCACGACAAAGCAAAATTATGTGTGCAACATGAGGATTTCCATTCTAGTACAGTTTAGTGTTTACATGATTACTTATATTCTCACCAGTACTGGTTAAACAGTGATTTTTTTTTCAGGCCCCAGAGATTGGTTTGCTGGCACCAGATGTGGTAGTATACCTTGACATATCTCCTGAGGTATGCAGCACTTCTTGGTGTTTGAAAAGTGCTTTATTAGTTTATGCTTTAAGATAGTCCTAAAGCTGTTTTATTTGTTTTTTAAACTATTTTTTTGTCTAGATTAGTTTATTTTCTTTCTTGAAGGTAAACAGTTTGTACACCAGGAGGAACTAATGCTTATTTTCTGTGTAGTCTCTCTGCTTCCTTTTCTCTGTTCCATGCTGTTAAGATCTAAGATTTTAAAGTAAAGAGGGCACGGGGTTTGATTTACGGAAGTTTGATGTGTTACTTTCATACAGAAAGTGGTTCAAATTCAAATATGTAGAAATTATGTATCTTGTTTCTAAAATTCACGCATCTAGATTTCCGTTCTTTCACAGTTATTTATCTAGCATGTAGTATCTTGGTTAAGGCATATAACGTTTTTTTGCCTATTTACAATTTTACATTTATATTTCCACACAAATTAAATCAGAAAGCTGCGGAAAGAGGAGGATATGGAGGTGAGAGATATGAAAAGCTGGAGTTTCAGAAGAAAGTTGCTGATTGTTACTCAGTTCTTCATGATGTATCCTGGAAGGTAATTAATTGCTTATGTGGCCTTTCCTCCTGAAATCAACAGTTTGAAATGATTCCTTGTTACTTTCTGCCTGGTAAAGTGGCAATGCCTCATATGTGTTCCTATTAGTACCATGCCATGATTATCCACACATTCTTAAGCCTTTTTTTTTTTTGCCTTCAAATTCCACCGGTTTGAAGCAGGTTGTTGATGGTTGCCAACCCATGGAAGATGTGGAGAAACAGTTGCAAGAGGTTGTACTTGATTGTGTAACAGAATGCCGGAAGGGGAAGCTCCTTGCCACCTTGTGGTCGAAATAGACACACCTTGAAAGAGATGTTATACAATAATAAATTTGCAAGATATATTATTTTGAACGCCAAAGCCCATTTTTTTGGAACTCTGATTGCTTCTTTGTTGCGTGCTATAATAACATTGATTTGTTTCCCTTGCAATTTGAAGATGGCCTGGGAATTTCTCTTATGCTCAACTTGGAAGGAATGAAGAATTCCTCTGCAGCAGCTTTGTGCGTATCTGATGAGGTCCAGATTCCCTCAAGAATATATTTAATGTTTGTGGAATTCGTAGGAAAATATTTTGGTAAAAGCCAAATTAATTTGTCTATGAAAATGTTAGCTCTGTTTACAAGCCTTTTAGTTACTTTTTGGTATATTTTATCTCACACATAGTCTGTATTTAACTACAGTATAATATCTACTGTGTTTTTTGTGCATAAGTAAAGACTACAGATTACAAAAATAATTGTATTAGTACAGAATTAGAAATATTAGTAAAATAATAGTCCGAACAAAGGATGTTTTCTCGTATTGACATTTGGGTAGCCTTTGTCTTATCAACTTCAAACTACATATGTCTTCTCAACTTCAAAGTATATATGCCTTCTCAACTTCAAACTACATGTCTTTTCAATATTTTTTTTATTCAATTATCTTGATCTTTAATTACGAGTGCAAGAAGACAGAGGAGACGCATTAGAACATAGCAATATAAAATGAGAGTAGAAAATCCAAAGAATATTTACTTAAAAAATTGGAAAGAGGAATTTTTTTAAAATCAAAAGTTTCTTATCAAAGAAATTTTTATTGTTTTTGAAATAATTAGGTATGGTAAAATGAGTGTTTGCGGATTGGGTTAGAGTTTTCAATCTAATCCATTAGTTTGCTTTGGTTTGTTTTGTCTATTAAATTGGTGGGTTACAGACGAGACAGATTGACTCATCGGTTTGTTTTTTCTTTTCTAATACATCGGTTTGTTTTTTCTTTTCTAATACATAAAAATTAAAATAAATAATATTTGCTTATGTTTATCTTTATTAGTTGGAAAATGATGAAGTCAGATGGTTAAACTTTTCATGATTGAAATTTCTTGACTAATTAAGATTTGATCTCTAATACAATCAAAACTTAAGTTAATTGCAAAAAGGATATGAAAACATTATTCAATTGACTATCAACAATAAAAGATATCATGATTTTTATGTTTAAAAGAAGCTAGCATAGAATCATGGAGATATTAAATGTCATTTGTAAAGATACATTGAGCCTTCTTAAGTTTTAAAAGTTTTATGGGTTTCCAATATATAATGGTTCCACTAATTACCACAAAAATAGAAAATATAGCTTTCTCCATTCCAAATTTTATGATGAGATCTCACTTGCATCCTTTTCCAAGTGATCATGAAACTAAGAAACCAAAGTTCCATAAAGGTTGTCTAAGAGAAATATATTTTTTTTTCCATTGAGCTTTTGTGATGTAATGGAAGGAGAGC
The DNA here is from genome assembly GCF_000741045.1 of Vigna radiata var. radiata. Classification (NCBI taxonomy): domain Eukaryota; kingdom Viridiplantae; phylum Streptophyta; class Magnoliopsida; order Fabales; family Fabaceae; genus Vigna; species Vigna radiata. The sequence goes on along the minus strand of NW_014543817.1, from coordinate 58,270 downwards.
TTGAAAAATAGCATGTAGTTTGAAGGCTATTCCTAAAGGCATAAAAACCAAAATGGAAGAACTCAACAATAATGAGAGATCAAACCCAAAAGAGATAGAGAAATGTTCCCTTCAACCAAGGTCTAAGAGAGATAAAAGATGTATTATGAATATCATTAAAAAAATCATAAAACTTTCACAAACCTTATAAAATTGTTTAAAAGTGTTTTCGTGCAAAATACACCATGAAGAAATGAGTGAAAAGGGGTTCAAATGATAAATACAATTGAACATCAAACCTCCTTCCATAAAGGACGATCTGCACTGGAAATATCGTCTTCCATTTCAATGATATGTCTCATAGTTTGGTTGAACAAGCCAAAGGTCAATGTGAAAAGCTTAAAATAAGTAGTTCTTACAATCCAACAACTCATATAAGAGCAATATAATGACATGACTAGTAAATAATTAAGTGTGAAACATCACAAGGCTAAAGATATAGTACGATGAGAGAAAAATTCAAAAAGTAACAACAAAAAGTACAACAAAATAAGATTAAAGAGATGTTAAATCACTAAACTAAGACTAAACCTAAGCAAATGAAAAAGAGACAAACAAAACCCAATTGATGGTGTTAGGTATGATTGGGAACGCATTGGTAGGCATGGTGAATATAGGCAAAAAAAAGGCATAAGAGAGAGTTGTTACATATGGATGCATGCGATCTCTCATGGTTCTTGAATCAACAAGGAAATCAATCTTGAGGAGAAAATGTTGGTGGTGTGATTACTAAATGAAATATTCATGTAAGAGTCAATAATATCAAAATAATATGGGAAAACCCAAAATCCTTTCTTGTAACATAATCTCTGTTGTTTGTGCACTCTTGTTGACAATAGGCAGTGTTGTGGTCATCGTTTGGGTCACAACCTTTGTAGTCATAATTGCTACAATTTTTTGTCGTCATTATTGGTGTGATTGGTATGGTATTTGGTCCTATTGTTGTTGGTGGTTCTCCACTCGCATCAAAACCTCATCAAAGCCATAGATAGTACATCATTGTTGGCAAGTATTCTTCGTTAGATTCAGGTTGAGATATAGAGGGTTATTATTTTGGATTGAAATCAGATATCAAAATTGTCGTCATTGGAATGCCACACAACGCAAAATTCTGCAATGGGGCTTCCTCCCACGATTGTCGCCGCTTGGGAATCTTGTGTGGTGCTGTTGTGTGGCTTGGTGTTGGTGGTTTTTGATAAATTACTCTTTGATGTGGGCATTGCCTCATATTTTGGGTTTCATAATTCCTAATATCGTTTACAAGATAAGGAACCTTTTCCCTTATTCAAATCATCTAAGAATGTGTGGGCACAAAAATGTACTTTTATACACGTTCTTAATAATCCATGTCATATTCCTTTATCACAACTACCTTTTCCTTGTATTAAAGGAGACACCACTTATGTGCAAATTGATGAAGAAGTTTATCTTACTAGTAAGAAGGATTGTAAAATTCATTTGCATTGACAATTATATTAACAAAAGGGGATAAGGTCCTCATCCACTTGAACCTTTCTAATAAACTTGATGCAACTTTGAAACATTTGGGTCAATGGAAGGCAATTCCTCTTCGCAAAGGATTCTATAAATTTACTTTCTCTTCATTGGAGAATATGAGAAAGGTTTTGTCTATTGAAACTTGAAACTTAACGGTGTTTTTGCCTGGAGAAAGAATTTTGTAGAAGATTACAACAAGATGCCAATGCCAATTCTGGTAGAGGGAAAATAGTTAGTGTAAAAATCCAACAACATTATATTCCTAAGGTCGTTAGTGCTCTAGATGGTCTACAAGACTTGATAGTTCAACTTGCGGTTCAACAACCTATTGTGGTATTGCCTACTACTCAATCTCAGCTTACAACCTAACTTTCGGCATCATGTTTACCTTCGTACTTGGTGATTAATCCTGATAGTCTTAGTGTTAAGGATGAGTCTTCTCTTGTGCACAATCTTTATACTATTGGTCATGTGGCAGTGGACTTTAATTCCTTGGCTACGAAATTGAGGGAAAACACTAAAAGTGGGTTAAACTTGTGAGTTAGTTGTGTTCCATTTATAAATGTTATCTTGTTAAGTTCGTTTATAGGACCAACTTAAACTCATTTCTCAAGAGATCTGTAGACAGTAACCCTTTGAGGATGTTAACATTTGTTGACTACTTGTTGTTGACTTGAGTGTTCGGAGATCGCTTCCATTAAGAGTTAATCGTTTACTAAATAAATTGTAACACACAAAATTTTATATTGGTTAACTTGTTAAATCCAGTTCTCCTCCAAGTTAACTTAGAGTGTTTCCTTAAATATTCAATGAAGCACATTTGAGTATTCTAACCACTCGTGGAATCCCTAGTCATACTGAGTAACCATTGTTACTCTGACTAGTTGAGTTTCACCCACTCTTGGTTGCATAGTATTCTTCATCACTCCTAGTATCCCTAGACATTTCTGGTGTCTCCTTGACACATCGTCTAGTTTAGTTTAACCCATTCCTGGTTGTCTCTATCCAATAGTAACCACCCGTTACTGTGACCTCGAGTGAGTTTCACCCATTCTTGGTTGTGCAGTATTATTTACCACTTTCGATATCCCTAGTCAGTGAATAACCTAATGTTACCCTAGACTAGTTGAGTATTCGCACCACTCTTGGTATCCCTAGTCAGCAAATAACCTCTAGTCAATAAATAACCTCCAGTTACTGTAGACTAGTTGAATATTTGCACCACTCTTGGTACTACACATTCCTGGTATGCTCTGATACATTGTCTAGATTTCCTTAACTCTCCTGAGTTAAGTTACAAGTGTTTTAATTCACTTCAGAATTGCAATCAATTGATTGCTTACAAGTCATTTAGACTATTACTCTCACAAAGAGGATATGTGTACAATACAATACAATCTAGAGACTTGCTCAGTGTTTCTCTTTTTTCTCTCTTCTCTGTTCTTACAAAACTAAGTAAATATTACAATAAAGATAGAGATAACTTCTTAGTCTTTCACTTTATCACTCTCTTTTTTTTCTTCTTACAATGGTAAGCATGTATTCTAACGAAACTTGGGAGTATTCTTTTTTTGAGCTCTTCTCTTTCTCTATACTCTTGTGTAGAGGGATTTGACCCTAATAGCTCAAAGAGATTTCTTTGCTCAATTCTGATGATGTTATTTCTTCATGCTCTTTTCTTCTTCATCATCATCGTGTTCTTTTTCTGTTGATCTTCTATTTATACACCTTTGATGGTATAGTCGTTTAGGTGATGCTTGTCTTGAGATTTAATATTATGTTTGTTTGATGAATCTTGTCTTGAGATCTGATCTCTTATGACCATCGGTGTAGGTGTCTATCATAGGATGAAGTCCTTTTGTTAAAGCAGGCATACTTTTCATAACTTTATCAAAATCATATTTGATTTTTCATTTAGCACAACTTTTGATGAAAAAGTCATTCTTCTTATATCTTCTTCTTTCTAACATTCATTTTTCTTTTACTTTCATCAGGCAGGACATATGAACACTTGTAGTACTTATCCTACACAAGGTAGAGCAAATGCCTATACAGTAAGTATGTCCTTTTTCCTTTTTACCTTGACTTTTTCAATTGTGGAGCAATTAATGTCATTCAATGCTTGCTTAGAGCACTCAAGGTTTTATATTTTCTATCGTTTTACTAAGAGTGTATTTGGTTTCGTTTAACATGTAAGAGGCTTTTTCTTAGTTAGTATTTTACTTGTTATTTTAATTTTTTTCTAGAGGTAGGTTGTATTGTTCTTCAATCACGATTTCTTATGACAAGAACATTCTGTGAATGTCTTCTTTGTTACTAACGTTAAATTCTAATATATTTCAGATAAAGTAGGTGGATATGTGTAGCAGATATATTCTAATTCTTATAACTGTTGCTGCTTTTGAATGTTGAGCATTTAATGTCATTTAATGTTTGCTCAGACCAACAAAGTGCTTTTACATTTTCTACCATTGAGGTAGCGTTTATCAATTAAGATTTTTCTCTTAAGATACCAAGCGTTGAGTAAAAGGTAGATGTTTTAGCTCATCGTATTGTCTAGTTTATTACAAATGCTTTTTGGGATATTGCTTTTATGTAGCAAAATCGTTTAGCAAATTATATTTTCTTTTGTCTTTGATTTAGGCTTTTAAAGGGTTTTGTCATGGACACTATCTTGACACTTTTATGTTTTAAGAGAGTTCAACTGAATACCCTTGGGTACAGTATAGCTTACGTGTTTAGCATAACTCTCTTAGACGCTTTGACTTGTGAGTCGTTTAACGTTGCATATGGATGTTTTTGTGTTTTCTATAATCTTAAGTGTTTTCCTAAGGCATTTCTATGTTGGGATTATGTTTCTGCTTATCCTAATCTTCTAGTGTCATTCTAGTGTTGTATCCTAGTTGGACCTAGCTGTGGTTTCTTGTAGGTTAAACTATTATCTTGAGAGTTCATCAACAATTGTTTCTTCTTGGTTGGTTATTAGTGAATTAGATATGTTAAACTTGTTGTGTGGACACTTTTTCTTTCAGACTTAGTATTCATATCCTATCATTTAGTGTTTTGACTCTTTTCATTCTACGAGCATATCCAAGACTACTTCGTTTAATGTTTTTTGTTTAAACTTCAAAACCAAGGATGCTATAGACGAGTTTGTCTAAAAAATCTAGATGAGCTTGTCTTGTCTCAACAGGCTAGTATGCCATCTTTGGAGGATGTTACTCCAATTGGAAATAATTCTTAAGACTTACAACAAATTAATTCGTACCATAAAAATTCTCAAATAATCCCCAATTCTTTTATGTTTGAGAAAGCTTGACATATGAAAAATTGAAATTAGCTTTTAATTTGGCTAATTTGGTGGAAGAGGGGGAAGATTCTACTACTGAAAAAGATGATGCATAAGTAAAAACTACTATGAAACCACACAAGGGAAGACCTCGACAGAACTTGGAGCTTATCTCTCGATATTCTTTGTGTTTTTGGGTAGACAAAGGATTTTGTAGAAGATTACAACAATATGCCAATGCTAATTCTTGTTGGGGAAAACAATTGGTGAAAAATCTAAGAATATTATCTTCCTAAGGTCGTTAATGCTTTAGATGGTCCACATGACTTAATAGTTCAACTTGTGGTTCAACAACCTTTTAATGAGATGCATAAACTTACTAATGAGATATAGCAACCTACTAATGAGATACAACAACTTGCTATTGTGATACAATAACTTGCTATTGTGGTACATCCTATTACTATGTTGCAGCCTACTATTGTGGTACAACCTTCTGTGGAGCCTGTTGTGGTACAATCTGATGTCATTTAGCTTGTTGTGGTGTCGCCTACTCTCAATCTCGGCCCACAACCTAACTTGCAACATTGTTTTACCTTCTCACTCAGTGATTAATCCTAATAGTCTTAGTGTTAAGGATGAGTTTTCTCTTGTGCATAATCTTCATACTATTAGTCATGTGACAGTGGACTCTAATTCCTTGGCTAGTATGCCATCTCTGGAAGATATTACTTCGATTGGAAATAATTCTTAAGACTTACAGGAAATTGTTTTGTACCATAAAAATTCTCAAATAATCCTCAATTCTTTTATGTTTGAGAAATCTTGACATAAGAAAAAATGAAATTAGCTTTTAATTTGGCAAATATGGTGGATGAGGCGGAATATTCTACTACTGAAAAGATGATGCATTAGTACAAACTTCTATTAAACCATGCAAGAGAAGATCTCCAAAGAATGCTAACATCTAATCCTTTAAAGCAAGGAATTCTAAAAGGTAATAATGAGTTTTAGGGGCCTTTTTTGGAATGTGAGAGGATTGACTAGTGATAAAACTCTTAATATTCTACACAATTTATTTTATAGTTTGAACTTTAAGTTATTGTTATCTATGATTCTTCTACTAAGGTTGTTAGATTGTGGTTCTTAGGTAGAAATGACTTCATGCTTGATATTATTTATATTACTATTCAATTTATTTCATTTATTATTATGTTCGTTCATATAAAATTACAGGTTGTTGGGGTTTATGTCTAAATACTTACACTATTTGTCACTCTTTGTGGTTTACTCTTACTAATATTCAAGATTTTTTGTGTATCCTTGGTGATTTTAATGTTGTCTTTTATGCTGAAGATGTGAAGGGTGGTGTTGCCTTTAACCTAATCTCTTCTACTGATTTTCAATATTGGATCAATTCTAATGAGCTAGTTGTAACTCCATCTTCTAGATCTTACTACATGTGGTCAAACTTCTGAAGAAGTATGCATCATATTGATAGAAGACTTGATAAAGTTTTTTTTTTTTTTTTTAATTTTCCTTGTCTTGAGAATTGATCTTCTTGTTGTGTTAATGTTTTGCACCGAAACTGCTCACATCAACATCCGTTGCTCCTTTTTGTTTCTCATTCGGTTGGGGTTTCCAAACCATCGTCTTTTTGGTTTCTAAAGATGTGGGGATGTCACATATGGATTGTCGTTCCCTCATCAATAGCTCTTGGAATGTTCCTAATTTTTGTTGTTCTATGTTGATTTTGTAGAGGAAATTGCATCTTAAAGTTGCCTTAAAAGGGTGCAATAAAATTGCTTTTGGAAACATAAACAAGCTGGTAGTGGATAATCAAAATCTCCTTTCTAATATTCAACAAAAGATTTTGAATGCTTGTCCATCTTATTTGAATTATTTGCTAATTCATGACACCAAGATAAAAGATGATTTACATTTTTCTATAGATTGTCAAGTTGTTTATTGGAAGAAAAAGGCTATAAGGAATTGGTTTATAGATTAGGATAGAAATACTGCATTTTTTCATGTTATAGTTCACAAGAGGCATAATGCAAGGTGTATTTTTAAGTTAGATAATGATGATCAAGTTATTTATGATCCAAGGGTGGTAATGTAGTATAACCAAGGCTTTTGATACCATCAATTAACATTTTATGAATGCTTTTTTACGTGGATTTTCATGTCTTGCAATTTGCTCATCTTTCTATCCAAGTTAATGGTGGTTTGGTTGACTACTTCACTTTTGGTAGAGGGGTTAGACAAAGGGATCATCTCTCTCCTTTGCCTTTTTTGTTTTGCTAAAGAGGTTTTATGTTAAGGCATTTCAAAGTTTATTTATAAGAAGCTTATGCTTCCCATGTTTGGTCCTCAAGGATACAATTTCCTTCTCATACTTTCTATGTTGTTAATATATTTGTTTTATATAGAGGAGATACTACAACATTGCTGTATTTGAAATCTTTCTTGCATGAGTATGACATTTTCTCTAGTTGATGGGTGAGTCCTACTAAAAGTCATTTTTACACTACTGATGCTTCTGCCTCTTTTGTTAGACATCTCAAGAGGCTTCTCTCTTGTAATCAAGGATCTGTTCCTTTTAAACGTATTTAGGAGTGTCAATTTTTGTGGGTGCTCCTAAGGCGTGATTGTTTAACCTTTGGTTGATAAGATTTGTTATAAGCTTACTTCTTCAAAGGGAAGTTGCTTAATACGATATGCAAAATTCAGCTAGTAAATTTCGATAATTGTTGGCTTATTGAATTATAGCTTTCAGGTTTACGAATGACTTATTAAGCTTTATTTCAAGCTAGAAGAATTAATCCAAAAAAAAATTGGACTGAAGATACACAGAAATAGGGACTGCTCACAATTAAATGGGAGTCATACTATGACACTTTCTTTGGTTAATGAGTGAGTCATACTCAAACTCACTTTTACATTGTTGATGCTTCTGCATTTTTTGCTAAACATCTCAAGAGGCTTCTCTCTTTAATCAAATATATCTTCCGTTTATGTATTTGGGAGTGCCAATATTTGTAAGGACTCCTAAAGTGCGATTTTTTCAACCTTTGATTGATAAGATTCATTATAAGATAGCCTCTTTAAATTGGAGGTTGCTTAGTATGGTGGGAAGAATACAACTAGCAAAATTTGGTAATTGTTTGCTTATTGTCTTATGGCTTTAATGTATACAAATGACCTATTAAGCTTCTTATTGAGGTGGAACAATGAATTCAAAACTTTTTATGGACTAGAGATACGAAAAAATGGGGTTGCTCACTATTAAAGGGTCCATCTTACATAGTTCTAGTATAAATTGTGGTTTCCAGGTTACTAATATTCAGTTGTAAAATAAAGTCTATTTGTTATGTTTAGCTTGTTAGTATGGCAAAACAACTTGGACTAAACTCATTTGTATTCGAATTCTGAAGTCGAAGTATCATAAATATATGTTTTTCAAACCATCATCAATTTGGCATGGTATTAAGGATGCATATGATGTTTTGAAAAATAATTTTTATACACTAGGTAAGGGTGATTAAATTAATATTTAGAATGATCGTTGGTGTTTTGAAATTTGCATATCTAAATTGGCTAGAACTCTTATTGTGACAAAGTAAGGTTATGCTCTTTTGTTCATTCAGCCTATATAGGTACTCACCTCGAACTTTCCTTCTTTTGTTGCTACTTTATGTGATTTTTCTTCTTTAGTGGTTAATGGGGATGAGGATATGCCTAACTGGACTTTGGATGACATTAGTGTGCTTTCTCAAAATGTTGCAAAAGTTTTTACTCTTTTCCTGTGGAATGTGTGGATTGGAGAAACTTGATTTCATTAGATGAGGTGTCACCAGCTAAAACTATGGTTCTTTGAAAATTGTTGTATGATTGTTTACCTATTGATTTGGAGGTTCAAAAGTTTTATGCTCTATGTGTTCTTTGTGTGGTTATAATGTTGAATCTTTCTCTCATTTGCTCTTTCATTATTCTATTGTTATAAGTTGTGGGAATGATTGTAGAAAGTTTTTCAAGATTTTTAATTTTCTTCTTTGGATTTGGTTGTTGAGCTTATGAAGTCTCATTGGAGCCTTTTGCTTAAAGTGCTTAAAGTGATTGTCACTATTGTGGTTATGAATGATTTAGAGGATGGTGTATTATAGTAGATTTCAGGATCCAATTGCATAACTTTCTCCTACTTTTCCAAATTAAGGAGTTGGTGCGTATGAGTGAGAATAGATATAAGGATCATAAATTAATATTGTATCTGATTTTTTGGTGCCAAAAATTTTCAATATCCAAACTAGATGATATGGTGGTTTCATTTATGAACATAATATGACAAATTTCATCTAATAATTGGCTTAAGGTGAATACTGATGGTGCAACTAAGGGTTGTTTTGGTTTAGCTTCATGTGTTGATATTTTAGAGGAATTCAGGGTGAATATAAAGGTAACTTTTAGCTTTTTTAGGGGTACAAACTTCTATTTATGTTGAGTTTATGAGAATCATTTATGCTTTGGAACATGTTTGGGAGGAGGGCTTTCAGAGGCTTTAGTTCGAAAGTGATTATTCTTTAGTTTGTCATGGATCAATGAGTAGTTCTTTGTAGTCTTAGAGGGAGATGGGGTGTTCACATTTATATGCATATACAGTTCAAAGTTTCTCATTTTCTTCGTGAAGGAAATCAGCTAACAAGTTAGCTAATTTAGTTTTCATTTATAAAGAACAATATAGATGGTTAAATATTTTACTTTCATGTACTTTTATTTATATATTTTTTTTTTATAATAGGTATAGTTTGTCTTGTGTGAAGTATAAATTTTATCATGGATTTGGTGTAGATCTCATGCTTTCTAATCTTTTATTTTTCTTAATAAATTTTTATGTGATGACAAATGATTGATACATTTTAAAATGTCAACATAGTTGAGATGTTAAAGTTCATAGTGATTCTAACATAACCTTATTTGAGATATCAAAATAAAGATACAAAAGTTATACTATAATGAAGAATAAATTGATAAAAAATATCCTAAAATCAATCTCTTATGATATTTTGATATAAAAAAGGAAACACTTAAAAATTAATAAGATGAATTCTACGTCTTTAAATCATAACAAAATCATTGAATTTATAAAAGAGAAGCACAATGCAAATGCTGCAGTTATTGATTATAAAAGACGAGTGAATTATAAAACTTTATAAAATATTTTTAAAGAGTATGTGACTTCATGTTTCATTTAATTAAATATTTTTTTCTCTTATTTATTATTTAATCAATAATTTTAATTTATTAATTTTAATATTTTATTGATTTTGAATATAATATTTTTAAAGTTCTTCCACTTAAATTAAAAACATTTATTTATTAATATAATTTTATATAAATTATATATTATGACTTGTTTTTTCACCTCTTCTTTAAATAATTTCTTTGTATAATAAAAATTGAAATAAGGTATAATAAGAAAAGAATATTATGTTAATTTAAAATTAAATACAATTAAAAATGAACAAAATTTTCTTTAAGAATAACTCTTTATAGGAAGTATTTTTTAGTCACAAATTTTTTATATTATTATGTAACACGTTTTTAATAAAAATAATAAAATTCAGTCATTATTTTACAATAATTTTAATATTAAATTTAGATTTGGAAAGACATGAAAATCACACTATTTAGACTCAACTCTAGATTGGAAAGACACGATTAACCCACAACCTTAGGTCATTCTAAGGAGAGGATGAACTGCTCTAATACCATTAATCTAATATCTCATTTTAATAGTGTAAAACTACTAAATAAAATGTTACAAAGATGATAACTAATAAATAATTATATAGATTTCTTTAGAAGAAGGTTTACACTTATTAACGAAAACATAATTAAGTTGTTGCTTCACCCTCACCTCGCATTGGATTAATTTGAAGGACATCTCCTTAAGCTCACACCATTTAAGGTGATCATTACAAAAGAGAAAACAAGCATACACAAACAGACAAAGACAAAAGGGTAAGCTAATATCAAAAGAATAAAACATGGAATTATGTTATATTTCACTTTGAAACTTAAGAACAACACCTAAACATATAATAACCTCTTGAGTCAAACATCTTGATACATGTGTTATTGTTGAGCTATGATAGATTATGTACTTGTAGTGGTGGAACAACTGACTCACCCCACGCTACCACACTAGGTTAGTCCATTAAACAATGCCTTAAGCCAAGGTAAAACCCCTAGACTAGGACCTCATGCTACTCTCACAAAATGCCTCACCCCTCTCTACTTGAGAATGCATGACCACTAGAGTGTCAAGACAACCCCCAAGACTGAGCTCTTACAATAATACATACACTATTGGAAACAACCATCAAGAATTTCTCCTTGAAACTATTTTCAAACCATACTTGACAACATACATAACCTATTCATAAACCATCATATAATTCAATATATATTAATAAACAAGCTTTAAAGTACCAATACAACTCAAAACCCAGCAAGAAATAAGAGAAAAGAAAACATGAACCAATACTACACTCAGGGCACTCAACGCCAACATTCTGGCGCCCAACGACACACTACTCGCCCAACGAGACTGACTTGGCACCTTGCACACAAACACTACTGTAAAAGTGACACTTAGAGTCTTAAAGCCCAACGACTCTCTATTTTGGCAGCGCTGAGTGCTATCCAGGGTCGCTCAACATTATACCAAATGACGATAACTTGTTGTTCTGATTTAGATGTACATTGTACCTATCCAAACGACAAAATTGACTTCCTTGACACTAAGATTGATGCAAAAACATGTTTATTGATGAAATTAAGTATCTCTATGCTCATTTAGTCATAAACAAGATGTACTAAATCAACCTAATTTGACAAACTAAGAGTCTAAATAAGTCACAATTGACTTAAAAAAAACCCCCAAACCTTCAGTTTATCACAAACCTACTTCTTTAGACTTTCACCTGTTAAAAGCCCTAAAATTGACCAAAAACAACCTAAAACTCAACCTATTAGTTACTTACCAACTCAAAATCAAATTTATGGTTAATTAAAGTCCTAGATAAGTTGTAGTGATCTAAAAACAGCTACCCAACATCAACACTTCCATATTTGTACCTCCTAGGACTCTAAAACAACAACATTCAAAGTGCAAGCAAGTACCAATTCACATTCATTCACAACCTCATTCATTAATAATCCATATGCATTCATCAAACATAATTTTTACTAAAATAAATATCTCAAATAATGACATATTCAATCAAATATCGTTCTCACTACCTAACAAACATAATTCCATACTTCTTAACACAATTTAAAGCAAATATTAGCTTCCCTTACCTGACATAAGATCAAATTGCTCTAGAAAGCCTAAAACATCTCCAAAGTATAGAAATTCCTATTTACTTCTACGAATCACGATAGCACGATCAGGGTACACTGTTAGGACCACTAATTAGCAAAGAGTCTTATAGAAGACTCAAACTTCACATGCAAAACAAAGAGAGCTAACATGAAAGGAAAACAAAACATACCAAAGAAAGGAATAAAAAACCAATTTACTTTATTTGAGAAACTGACCAGTTAGACTTGAAGATCTCACCGTGAGGATCACTCATCACTCATGCTCAAACAGATGAACAAGAGATCAGAACTCCTAGAAAGAAGTCAAAGAACTTTAGAAAAATGATTTTTAGAAAAATAGTACTTTTTAAAATAATGAAACTCGAACTTCACAAAACTTTTTATATTAAAACATTTTCCTATTAAAATCATCAAGTCTGGCTATTTATAAACAACTATCACTCCTAAAATATTATTTTCTAGATTTTTACAAAAATAACAAATTTACGATACTAAATTAATGAAAAAAATTAAACTATAAAAACTTAATTAAAAAATACAAAAACCTTTTAATACTTATAAAAAAAACTCAATTAAAACTAATCAAATTTATAAAAAAAATTAAAACTTAATTAAACTATTTTTAATATGAAAAATATATTTTTTTATATCTTCTAACTTTTATCCTTGAAAATCAGGTATGTAACAGATTTAAATCTTATTTTTATAGCAAATTTTGAACACTTGAATTAATCTTTAAGATAAGTTAAAAGTCTTTCTTCTTTGTTTTAGGCTATTAAATTCAGCAGTTAGTAAATTTCGTAGAATACTAACCATTTCCCATAATATTAATCTCAAACTAGCACAAATTTAGTGTTCTAATATCAAATAATATTCATAACGAAGTTGAAGATAATTGGCCCAAAGTTATATATATTGTAATTGGAAAAGGGATTAGAATAGAATTTAGTTTTTTCTTTTTTCTGTTTTAATTCTTTGGGCAAATTGGATATATCAAAATAATTTCATTCTCAAAAGATTCTAATATGAGAAAGCAAGTTCGAAGATTATTCTGTTGACTCTATCCCTTAATAATATAATAAATTTATAAAGAAAATAGAAGTTGGTTTTGTGAGAAAAGTGGGGTTCTAAAATATGTAAGCCATGATGGTAAAGTAGTAAATAAATTAGAAATGGTGTCTGTTTCTGTCATTAGCAGCGTCCTACTTCGACTTGATCTACGGTGAAGAAATCTGTCTCTCTTACATTAAAACAATAAATAAGGATCACTTTTATTTCTAAAGAGCACAAACTATTTATTATATTTGAGTTTATTTTTTTGTATACCGCTGTTTTAATAATCTAAACAAAAATATGATTAAAAAAATTTGTTAGGTAAATAAAACTTCTTGTAAGTTTAACAATGACAGTTTTCAATTTAAATTATGAATTGGAACAAACAAATTTATTTATATTAATTTTACTTTATTATATATTATTAAAAAGACCTAGTTTGACTTTTACAACAATTAATTTATCTTTTTGAATTGAGAAAATACATAAATTAAATTCGGATCTCATTATTTTGACACCCTATATTTGACACTCATTTGATACTGCCACGTGTCAACGTGCTATTGGGTATTTTTTTTTTTAAAAAAAAATTTGGCCTGAAAAATGGAGAGATTTTCAGAGAAATTGGATTCCTATTCTACCCTTGGGCATTTTTAGTGTGATAGATTGCTTCTCTCTCACATTTGGTCGTTTCCCATAGTCTTCTCCATTAGTCGCTCACACTTTCGTCGTCTCCAGTGCTCTCCAGTGCTCTGAAATGGCAAGTTCCGGATTGGACCTTCGTTGGATCAAGGTAAATACCTTTGTTGTCGGTTTGGGTATTTGGATTTATGTTTGGGTATTTGGTTTTAGGTTTGGGTTTTGGGTTTGTTGTGGTTTCTTGTGGGTTGTCTCCCGTTGTTTGTTATTTGATTTGGTTTGTTATTTTGTTATGGACAGTTGAGTGTGCGTCATTCATTTTCAACCATGTATATTAGCACTCTCAACGAACGGTTGACAGAGGAGCAAAGGGAAGTCATCTCCAAGACTCCATTTTTTTGGTTTTTAGAGTTCAGTGGTAAAGTCACATTCAATACTAAACTTTTGCGTGAGTTAACCAAGACATGGGTGGATTCGACCAACTCTTTTATTATTGCATACAAGCATTTTAATATCAATGAAAATGAATTTTGTTCAGGAATAGGATTGAGTTTAGATGGTGAAAGTATAAACTTGAAGCATTCTTCAGTGGGTAATAGTAAATGTGTGAAGTATTTAGGTCAGGACATTACCCATTTGAAATTCATTTTCAAATTTTTGTTGAAAAAACATAAAAAAACCCTTCCTTGTGAGGTTTTTTGTAGCTTGTACATCTTGTTGGGGATATGTGAGATTTTATTCCCAAATCGTAGTGGACGAGTTCTTCCTGTATTGTTTTGAATTGTGGATGAGTTGAGTAGTCTGAGTAAATACTGTTGGGGTGGTTTAGTTTATCGTTATTTGTTAGACAATTTGAGTAAAGCCTTAGATTCTGTGAAGAAAGGCAAAGCAACAAGCAATGTTTATGTTGATGGGTGTGTTTACATGTTGCAGGTACTAATTTCACAACTAAAGTTTGGTATATTTGTTATTTGATTACGAGTAATATATAACAATTACTTGTTTATTAGGTTTGGTTTTGTGAGCATTTCATGGCTCCTGAAGGTGCAATAGCGAAAGTTCCAAGGATCTTGCACTGGATGAATAGAACTGTTGGAGACAACACTGTGAAACGTGTGTTTGAAATGGGTTTGGTATGTGTTTGATTTTGTTTTTTATTTAGAATGTTAATTTAAATTGACAGTAGTTATATAACATTTTATATGTTCTTAAATTTCAGGTTCATGTTGTAGATGAAATTGGTGGTGTAAAGAAGGATGACAAGGATGTCATAGAAGAAGAAGCACCACCAAAAAACTATGAAGAGCAACGAAGAAAGAATTTGCTAAAAAAAGAACGCAGGGAGAGTTTGATGCGCACTGCAGAGGATCAGAAGTGTTTAATTGAAAAACTTAAAAGGGAGGTGAATGACTTAGAGGAAGAGTTGGAGACAGAGAAGGCCAAAAGAAGACCTAAAAGGTCAACTGCAGATGACGGTGTTGAAAGTGCTGGATGTCCACAAGCATTTACTAATGATGCATTCGTTTCACCTGTTGGTTTGTCGGCCGAAGAAGCGGGTGGAATGAGGAACAATGAAGAAGGTGCAATGTCGCCAGATGCACCGGGTGGAATGCCTGACAACCAATCACAACTGAGGACTTATGTTA
The DNA here is from genome assembly GCF_000741045.1 of Vigna radiata var. radiata. Taxonomy (NCBI): domain Eukaryota; kingdom Viridiplantae; phylum Streptophyta; class Magnoliopsida; order Fabales; family Fabaceae; genus Vigna; species Vigna radiata. Next base: position 42,718 of record NW_014543817.1, on the reverse strand, counting down.
GGATTGGTTCAAGAAGGCGAGTTAAGAGCCAAGCACTTAGGACACCATACACAGGAAATGTATGAGTTAGAAAGAGAAAGGATTAACTATTGTGTTAGGCTGGAACAAAAATATTGTGTATTTAAACCTACTATTTGGTTCAATATGTATAACATTCATTTATCTTATTGCAAATCACATGTTTGTTTTATTTAAGGTCTTTAAAATTCGATTTCGAAGTGATAATGTATGTGGAAAGAAATGAATAACTGGTATTGAAGTGCTAATGTATGTTGAAAGAAATGAATGAAATAGAAATAAATTAATGTGTTCAAAACTGAGTTTTTGACCAAATCCAATGAAGTGAAGTGAACTTCCAATGTGTTTGCTGTCAAATTGTGTTTTGTAAACGATTACAGGACCCTGTAATCGTTTACACGAACCTGAACAGGGATTTGGATATCCTGTTCAACTGAAGGAGCCACCAGTTTCAACGTGGGGGACCAGTCTGTGTTTTTATGGAAATCCATGATTGAAATTGTGTTTTTTTGTATCCAGAGTGATGAGATGGTTGAACCTGGTGTTGTGGATCCCCCATAATGGTGGGAGGGACCACCCATGTTGACAACCTTTAGTGAAGTGAACTTCCAACGTGTTTGCTGTGAAATTGTGTTTTGTAAATGATTACAGGACCCTGTAATAGTTTACATGAACCTCAACAGGGATTTGGACATCCTGTTCAACTTAAGGAGCCACCTATGTCAACGTGGGGGACCACTCTGTGTTTTTATGGAAATCCATGATTGAAATTGTGTTTTTTTGTTTCCAGAGTGATGAGATGGTTGAAGCTGATGTTGTGGGTCCGCCATAATGGTGGGAGGGACCACCCATGTTGACAACCTTTAGTGAAGTGAACTT
>NW_014543817.1:6122-40134 GCF_000741045.1 Vigna radiata var. radiata | reverse complement strand
GTCCCCCATCATGGTGGGAGGGACCACCCATGTTGACAACCTTTAGTGAAGTGAACTTCCAATGTGTTTGCTGTCAAATTGTGTTTTGTAAACGACTACAGGACCCTGTAATCGTTTACACGAACCTGAACAGGGATTTGGACATGCTGTTCAACTGAAGGAGCCACTAGTGTCAACGTGGGGGACCACTGTGGACCACTGATTTATATGAGTGTTCATTGACTGATTATTTGTTCCTTCAATTTTAGTTGGTTGTATAAATATTAAAACTAATACGACAAACATTCATTAGTTGCTTTGTAGTTGGTTGTATGGCTGTGAAATATAATACGCGTAAGATTAAATAGTTCCTTCATGTGTACTTGTTCGTATGTACATGAAATATAACACTCAAACATTCAAACAAGATTTACAAATAAACTTTGAAATTGTGATACTGAAATTAAGTAATGAAAACAGTACAATATTCAGCTACAAGTTCCAAACGGAAGAAAATACATATAAAGACTAAATTCAAACTACGAAGTGAAATGATAAAATGGTGTGGGAGGTTGCTGCATTGGGTTCTGAATGTTTCCAACTTGTGCATCTCGGTTCTCAATATTACCAAGTCTTGCTTCTAGGTTGTCGAATCTTGTACCAACATACGTCTTCAGTTGGTCAATGCGTTGTATGACATCATCAAGTGTTGTAGAAGAACTTGGTTGATCATGATGCTGCACTTGTGCGCGTTCTCTCTGTTGGTTGTCTGCGTCGTTTTTGTGTACCCACATTCCATCTACATTTTGGACATAACCAAAGGATGCTATTTTGTCATATCCCACCTTTTGTTTGTCCATTATATCTGTAATAGGACCAAAACTGATGGGCACATTAGAGTGTTCCAACAACATAGTTACCAATGAGGATAAGACAGCCTTTCATTGTCAGATAAAGCCCTTTTCATCCTATTACGGACCCTCCACTACAAAACATAACGAAAACATTCTTATTATTAACAAAAAAAAATTGCAACTAACTAAATAAAAGACCAAAACTTGAACTTACCTTTGGGATTCCGGAAGCCATTCCAACTGAACACAAAATGAAAACATGTAAAAGGCCAAATATTACTTGCTTAGGGTTCACAAAAAAAAAATATAAACCCTAAATTACGTTGAAGACAAAAATGAGACAATGCAAGCCGAAATGGTACAGAAATAGAAACAACAAAATGCGAGACCGAGTCCAAATGACGAAACTCACAAGAAACCCAAGCCCCCGAAAAAGAAGATACCAGAACTACACCTTACCTTGCGAAAGACTCCCTTTTTCCGGTTCGGATAACACCAATGCAGTAATGGAGATAACAAAGGATGATGAAGGTGCGGGAATGGAAACAAAACGAAAGTGAAAGAGAACGTTCAATTTCAAAGTGAAAGACACGAAAATGAAACCACCAAATGAAAACTCATATTCCATATATCTCATAATTCCTATTCTACCCTCCTCAGTTTTTTCAAAAACCATTTTCCAATTAAAACTTAAAACCCAATAGAAATTTGACACCTGGACGGTGTCAAATTTATGTCAAATCTGGGTGTTGAACAAACATTTTCCATTAAATTCTATCTTTTTGCAGATTTTAATTGTATATTATTAAAAAGTTGATTTTAAGTTTAACTCAACTCCACAAAACAGCTACAACGGGTGAAACAGAAATGTCCACATAGATCTCGCTAAAATAGGCTCTGATACCAATTAAGGGATAGACTTTAAGCCTAATTGAACCTCACAAAACCAGCTTTTAAGGTGAGATTTGCATCTCACTTGTATATATTATAAATTGGTCTTATCTCTAGTCGATATGAGACTTTCAACATATATTTCCAAAACTATTTCGAGAAAGAACATTAATTTCTGAAACATAAAGTTACGTTCTTGTAACGTGAAAACAATATAACTTAGGTTATGATCAAGTTGAAAGATAACTTAAAACTAAAAGTAATTGAAGAATGAAAATTATATATATATATATATATATATATATATATATATATATATATATATATATATATATATATATATATATATTATTTCATACTATAAGTCTTAACTGTTGTGCAGAGTTAATGTTAATGTGTGGATAACTCATGTTATGATATCATGTTCCTTTTACCACATAACTAATTCTAGTTTATACGAGTCTTCAATGGGTATTAGAGTATCAAAATAAACCTCTAGTATTGAATCCTTACATCAATACACTAAAGAAACACCACCATAGAATTTTCCTACAAGATTCCTAAAATCATGCCAAACTCATACTTTCATCCATAAGCATGATTCCATATTAAATTCCAAATACCAAAAATTACCCATATTTATATTAATCCATATTAACTAATATCATCTGCATGATCAATTACAAATATCATATATTTATATACATGTTCATATCCACTAACAAGCCCATAATCATCTTCACAATTTCATATATCATTAGACACATGCATATTTATCAATTAATCCATCAAAAAAATCTACAAACAATCATATACCTTCTCTTATTCCAAGGTCAAACAAAACCACAAATAAGAAATGTTTTTCACAAAAGAAAAAACTAAAATAGGACAAGCATAAGAGACTAACTTTTCTAACTAGAGACTTCTAATGAAATATCCCATAGATAAAAGTAACAATTCATGTGTTTAGGACTTTTTGTCAAAATTTAACATGTTTTTGTTTTTCTAAAGCATTTGGGTTTTTTATTCTTAAAAAAAAAAACTATTTTACATTTAAAAGTGTTTTACAATTGACTAATTCAGGTTTAAAAAATAAAAATCCTCATAAATGTATTGTATTATGTTATGACTAAGGTTATTAGTTTGAATTTCTTTCATAATATACCAATTACCTATGCTTTGGATAGTATAGGTTTTTCAATTTTTTTTTTCTTTATCATGGGTTTGGTTTGATTATTATAGTTTGTATTCTTTATTTATTATTTTCTTTTTTTCTATTAAATTTAATTTTTTTATGTAATAACAAATGATAAATATGCTTTAAAATGTTAGTATAATTAATATGTCAAACTTAAGAATGAAAACGGATAGTACACAAATAATGTTAACCCACCAAAAAATATTCATTCATTATCCATCTCATTATTAGTTGAATATCATTTAAAAAATATCTACAGATATTTTAAAACTCGCATATATTTTAAAAATATATATTTTATAAATTTTTAAAATAAAATCTAAATAAATTATAAAAAGAAAATATAAAATAAAATACAAATTAAATTAAAATTTAATTTTAATTAAATTTAACTTAATAAGATATAAATTAATTTTAATTTTAATTAAATTTAACATAATAAAATATAAATTAAATTTTTATTTTAATTTTTTTACAAGTAATAAATATTCGCGAGTACAGTATGATATTCGAATCTAACTCGTTTATAAACGAATATTAAAATATTCATTCTCGAAAAAATGTAAAATTTAGTAGTGATATTGTAATAAGACTTTTGAATGTTTTAATAAAAATTGCATCTTTTCACAAGGTGTTGTGTAGCTTAGTTAGTGGTAGCTCTTTAATGGGTTACTGATTATGTGTTCAAGTCTTGTCTAGAGTAATAAATATTATGTTACTTATCTATTTTTATTTAATGAGTGCAGTCCATGTTATTATATAGTTGTTAAATTTATGGTGTATGTTGTTATAAATGTAATGTGTGAGCATGTTGGTAGAGATGTCTTTTCCCTTTATTATTTTGGCTTCAAATCTAATGGGAGAAACTTTAGGGCAACCTTTTTATTATATTTTTTCTTACAAGCTACAATGTCTTTTTCCTTTATTATTTTAGGTTCAGAAATTGTAAGTATGAGTGTAGAAAATAGAAACATGCAATGTAATTAGAACATGGAAAAGAAGAAAACAAAATTCACATTAGATTTTTTTTTTTTTTTAAATATGTTACCTAAAAATAGGGGAACATAGTGGGTGGTTTCCAAATATTAAAACTGAAAAGAAAGAAGGGAATTAGAGGTAGAGAGAGTGTGAACGTGAGAGAGTTTTAAGAGAGAGAAAACCCTACATGAGCAGGGTGTGGTGTAGATGTGAGAACTTGAAGGGAAAAAGGACTACAACTGGAAAAGTGTAAAAGGGAGAGAGCCACAATTAGGCAGTAGAAACGTGAGTCTGGAAGAGGCTTTGGTTGGTTATGATATTAGGTGTATATAAAACTCTATAATTAACCAAGGTTTGGGGAAACTTACCTAGTCTTTAATTTATGATGAATGATAATATGTTTTTTGTTTCTCTTAATAGGTATGGGTATGTGAATGGGTGTATGTTTTTGTGTATTGTGAATTGGTCATGGTTGTTGTCCTTTCGTCCTTCCATGTCTGATATGTTTAATCAATAACATATTATACATATGAACTTCGGTTGTTGTTATGGATGGTGTAAGAGCTTGAAAGGTCTGGGCTCTGTGAATTGATAATGCAGGAGTTGTTTCCTCTCATTGATGTATGTTAAGGTGTTTTTCCTCCAATATGTATTATAGTGGGTTTTATATGATTCTTGAGGTATGTTGTAAGTATTTAGGACTTCTATCAAACATGTAAATAACAAGGTTGAGAGTCATGATATGCAGGTTTGGATGTATGGTTATATCTTGATGCTTGTTGCCTTAATGTTTTGAAGCAGTGATGCTAGGCAATTTAATGATCTTGAGAGTATGTCATTAAGTAACTTTTTCTATTTATTAAGGATGTTTAAATATATGTATGAGGTGTCAAATTTACTTCCACATAGTCTAGAGATAATGAATGAGTCTTATAAGTCATTTGAATCCTTCCAGTGTGAATTTAGTTCTTGGAATAATCAATAATCTTAAGTGATAATCGATTATCTGCGAATTGGTTTTAGAGTTGTTTCTGGAATAACCGATTATCTTTAGTGATAATTGATTATCTGCGAATCAGTTTTAGAGTTGTTTTTGGAATAATTGGTTATCACTGATGATAATCGATTATCTATGATATGTCTTCTAGAATAATCGATTATTATTAATGATAATCGATTATCTGTGAATTTGTCTTATAAGATAATCCATTATCACTGATGATAATAAATTATTTGTGAATTTGTCTTATGAGATAATCAATTACTACTTATAATGATCGATTATCTGTGAATTTATCTTCTAAGATAATCAATTATCACTGATGATAATCAATTATTTGCTAATATGTCGTTTGAGATAATCAATTGTCACTAATGATAATCAATTAGCCAATGTAAAGTTTCAAAAATGAGTATTGACGAAAGATGAACGAGGACGTCTGTGTAATGAACTTTAGGATGAGATGTTTCAAGTGTGGCCATGCTAGTTACTATGTTCGAGTGATGGATGACTCTTGGTTGGTGGTGAAACATACTAGGATGATTATGATATACTAAGTTATGTGGTTGACGAACGAGCATCCTAAGATGATGGATGTGTCTAGTTGTTGTACCTAGTATATCCTAATATGTGGGATTTCGACTATGCGATGCGAAGAGGCTCTCTTCAGCCGTGCGATGTGGGAAGAGAGTATGGTTCAAATGTTGCACCTTTTCCAGTTGTGCGATGCGGGAAGAGGAAAATGATGTTTCGCTTGGACTCTAACTTGTTTGTTGAGTATAGTGCCCGATGTGCAATGCACCATCGTTCTTACTCGTAAGCCCTTGTGAGCAAGGAAACGGGTCCTTTAGTCTTGAGGACGAGATGACTCCAACCACCCTATTTGGTATAACATGTGTGTGAGGTTGGGTATAGGGGATAGACTAATGTCCTTCATGTTCAAGGTGATGTTCATGATGAGGTTCATGTTCAAGGTGTTGTTCATGATGAGGTTCATGTTGATGATGTAGAGGTTCATATTGATGGCAATGATGATGATGATGATAAAATATTAAGGATGATGACGTTGATGACGATCATGGTATTGGTGATGATGATGCTAATAAGGATAATGTGTTATTATTATGTTGTGTTTATTTGTCATTTGTAAAGAGAAGAAAAAAAAAGGGAAAAACTGTCTTGTTTATTTTGAATAAATTATGAGAGATATATACAAGAGAGTTATTGCTGTAATTATTCTATAATAATGTAACATTATTACTGTAATTATTCTATAATAATGTAACATTATTACTGTAAATAAGCTATAATAATAACAATATATTCTCTCAATAATATCAGGATATGATTTATTTTCTAACACTCCTCCTCAAGTTGGAGAGTGAATATCAAGAAATCCTAACTTGGGCTTCATGATAGAGAACATTTCTTTTCCCAATGGTTTGGTGAACACATCGACAAGTTGTTCAGCTGAAGGTACATATTTAGTTGCGACTGAGCCATCTTGAATCTCATCACGAATGAAGTGGCAATCCATCTCTATATGTCTAGTTCTTTCATGAAAAACCAGGTTAGCTGCAATGTTGAAGGCTGCTTTATTGTCACAATATAACAATGTCGGTTTAGGATGCAATATCCGTAAATCTTTTAACAATGATCGTAACCAAGTCAACTCACAACAAGTACCGGCCAATGCTCTATATTCAGCTTCTGCTGAGGATAGAGAAACTGTCTTCTGCCTCTTTGTTCGCCAAGAGATAAGGGAAGATCCCAAAAATACACAATAACCTGTAGTTGATTTTCGGGAAACTGGGCAACCTCCCCAATCTGAATCATAGAAAGCACGCAAAGATAAATCATTTTGTGAAGAGAAAAACAGACCTTGACCTGGGTTATTTTTTAAATATCGTAGCACACACATTGTGGCTTTCATATGAGGCTTGCATGGAGCGTGCATGAATCTACTCAGTATGTGTACCACATAGGTTATATCTGGACGGGTAATTGTCAAATAAATTAAGCGACCAACAAATCGCCTATATATTGACGGGTCCTTTAATAATTCCCCTTCATCAGAAAGCTTTATATCTTGTTCCACGGGAAAATCCACAGGCTTAGCTCCAAGATACCCACCATCTTTAATAATTTCCAAAGCGTATTTCCTTTGTGATATGAAAATACCTTTCTTAGAACGAGAAACCTCTATACCCAGAAAAAATTTAAGATCACCAAAATCTTTTATCCGAAAACGATTGTGTAGAAATTGTTTAAGATTGGATATTGCAATTGGGTCATTACCAGTTATGAGAATATCATCAACATAGATCAACAAAGCTGTAAAAGACTTGCCTTTTGTACATGTAAACAATGAGTAATATGCTTTTGATTGAATAAAGCCAACACTTTGAATAGCTGTAGAGAATTTGGCAAACCATTGACAAGATGCTTGTTTTAATCCATATAAGGACTTGTTGAGGCGACACACAAGATTCTCCCCCTGTCGCTGAAAACCAGGAGGAAGGGACATATAGATTTCTTCAGAAAGATCACCATGAAGAAAAGCATTATGGACATCAAGCTGATGAAGAGACCAATGTTGAGCAGCAGCCAAAGCTAATAAACAGCGTACAGTAACCATTTTAGCAGTAGGTGAAAAAGTTTCATGATAATCGATACCTTCTAGTTGGGTATATCCCTTTGCAACTAGACGCGCCTTATACCGTTCAAGAGAACCATCGGATATACGCTTGATTTTGTACACCCAACGACAACCAATAGCCTGCTTTCCAGGAGGAAGAGTGGTGATAGACCAAGTATTATTGGCCTCTAAAGCAACCAACTCAGATTTCATTGCCTCTTACCAATGAGTGTGAGAAACAACTTGATCATAACACGTAAGTTCAATATCATTAGTAATAACGGCAAGAAAAGAACGATGTTGAGGTGTGTAACGGTCATAAGAGTTAAAATTGCAGAGAGGATATCGTGTACCTTTATTCGGAAAATATGATGGAGATGACAATGGGTCGGGAGACACTACCTGATTGCAAATATAATCTCGCAAAGTTGTAGGAGGACCATGAGATCGTTGAGAACGACGTAAGGGAACCATAGGTGGAGAATTAATGGGAGGCACAATTCTGTTTTCTATAGGTGCTGGTTGAGTGTGTGGAGGATTATCTGGGATAACATTAGGTATGACAAGGTCTAGGGTGGTTGGAGGAGTGTCAATGGATTCATACGGAAAAATATCCTCATGGAAGACAACATCACGACTAGTGAAGACTTGGTGAGTTTCAAGATCATATAACTTGTAAGCTTTTTGGCCAAGAGGGTAACCAAGAAAAACACATCTTTGGGCACGAGGAGCAAACTTATGAGAAACATGAACATTAGTAGCATAAGCAAGACATCCAAAAACTCTAATGTGTGAATAAGAAGGAATTTTACTATATAGGCACTCAAATGGTGTCTTGCGTGAAAGAAGAGGTGTGGGCAACCGGTTAATTATATGGACAACAGTGGAAACACATTCTGCCTAAAACTGTAAAGGGAGATGCGCTTGAAAACGAAGAGCTCGTGCTGACTCAAGGATATGTCTATGTTTGCGCTCAACAACCCTGTTTTGTTGTGGTGTGTAAGTGCAAGAATGTTGGTAAGTGGTACCTTGTTGTGTAAAAAAATCTCGCAGAGAAAAAAATTCCTTTCCATTGTCAACGCGAATATTGGCTATATTGGTATTAAATTGAGTTTTGACAAAAGAAAAAAAATTTGTAAGAAGATGTTGGGTTTCACTTTTATGGTGCATGAAAAAAACCCAAGTAAAGTGAGAAAAATCATCCACAATAGTCAAAAAATACCTAGCACCAGAAAGAGAAGGAATTTTATATGGTCCTCAAATATCACAATGAAGTAATTGAAAAGGTTTAATTGAAGAAATATAACTAGTTGGAAAAGGAAGTCGTGTCTGTTTTGCAAGAGTACAAACATCACAAGTTTTATTTGACTCGAAAGAGAGATTTAACAAAGTTTTAGCCATGAAGTCTAATCTAGATGGAGATAGATGTCCTAGTCTTTGATGTCATAAGGTAGTAGAAGTGTTTGAAGGAGGAGATGACTTGGTGGCATGGGCTGTTATGGATTGAATGGGAGTTTGTGACTTGTTTGATGTCATTGCAACCATGTAATAGAGTCCGCCTTGTTGTTTACCCAAACCAATTGTCATCCTCGTCTTCAAATCCTGCAAAATACACATAGAAGGAAAAAAAGTTACTGACCAATTTAAATCTCGGGTGACTCGACTTACCGACATCAAATCTACTCTGCAAGATGGAACCCCAAGCACATTTTTTAAATAAACAATTGGGCTCAAAGGTAGAGTGCCAATAGAGATAATTGGGGCCTGGTCACCATTTGGCATAACGACTGGTGGTAAAGAAGTGTTTTCTTTACTATTAACAAGCAAGGTTGGTTTAGAAATAATGTGATCGGTAGCCCCACTATCAATTATAAGTTTGGGTGGTGAAAAACCTGAAGAAAAATTGGCGTTGTTGGCCTTAGGATTAGCTGATTGAGATGATTCATTACCCTGTATAATAGACAACATTTGTTGGAGTTGCAAGTCAGTTAATCCATGCATTGCAGACTGCATCTGTTGCATCATTGGAGTTGTTGTAACAATATTAGCTAAAGACCGACTACTCCCATTGTGCTTAAAGTAAGCATTCTTGGTTGCTCCATGTTTTGGATGTTCAGGAGGATAACCATGTAACTTCCAGCATGTGTCTTTTGTATGATAATCTCTATCACAGTGAGAACAATGCAACGACTTTCGATTAGATGAATTAAGACGAGAAGAAGAGCCATGTTTGCGTCGAACAACAAGGGCTACTGGTTCATTGTTTTGAATAGCCATGGCTGAAGCTTCTATTGTGTCACGTGCGGTGCTCAAATGTCGTTGTTTTTCTTCTTGAATGATGGAAGAATAAGCTTGTGTAACATCAGGCAATGAATTCATTAAAAGGAGTTGGCCACGAATAGCACTATAAGAGTCATTCAACCCCATGAGAAATTGCATCAATTTGCGCCTTTTACTGTCAGCTCCACAAGTGCAGGTTGCATTACTATAGGAGCCTAACTCATCCCATAATTTTTTTAGCTTCGTGTAATAGGCTGCAACTGTTATTTAATCTTGAGCCAAGCAAGCAATGTCTCTCTAGATCTGAAAAATTCGTGGTGCGTGGCTTTGAGAGAAACGGTTTTGAAGATCTCTCCAAACTTCATGAGCAGTTTCATAGAAAATAACATTATCTACAATATCAGGTGCCAAAGAATTAAAGATCCAAGATAACATCATGTCATTGCATTTTTTCCATGTTATATATTCTTCTGGTTTGGCCTCAACAGAAGGTGCGGTGAGAGTTCCATCAACAAAACCCAATTTAGATTTTGCATTCAAAGAGATGACCATGGCTCTACGCCAAGTCGAATAGTTGTCTCCATTTAGAGATTTGGAAACAAGAACCATTCCAGGATGGTCAGAATGATGGAGATAATAAGAACTATTGGAATTTGATTCATTTCCATAGTCAACCATGACAATAAGGATAGAAAAAAAATGAGCAGAGGATCCTTCCTGCTCCTGATACCATGTAAAGAGAATTAAAAAAAGGGAAAAACCGTCTTGTTTATTTTGAATAAATTATGAGAGATATATACAAGAGAGTTATTGCTGTAATTATTCTATAATAATGTAATATTATTAATGTAATTATTCTATAATAATGTAACATTATTATTGTAAATAAGCTATAATAATAACCATATATTCTCTCAATAATATCAGAATATGATTTATTTTCTAACATCATTCATATATTATGTTGTTATTGGTTGTTTTAATGGTAGTTTAATTTATACTTGTTTGTTTGTCATTTATATTATTATATTGTTATTGCAAATGTTCCCTATGTATGATTGAGATGCGAAAGTATAGGAAAAAATTAGACTTATTTAAAATTTTTATGCTATAAACTTTTAAAACGATATAATTGAATTTATTTTATTTCGTTATTTTCATAACTATATAATTGAATATTATTTTTAAAAATATTATAAATTTGTTTTAATTTTGTACGAAATTTTTACATTTTCGCATTATAAGAGTTTTTCAAATATTTTTATTTCAATTATGACACGGACGTTATACCTTTTAACCAAAAAATAATAAATATGAACAAAAACTAATTATCCATAAATATTTATATAAATATTTTTATTATCCTTATCAAACTTGACTTAAATTTTATTTGAAAAATATTAAAATAAAATATTTTAGCTCACAAAAATTACCTAAAAAATATCACACAATAATAAATAAAGAGTAATTAAAAACATAGATGAATAAAACATATAAACATTTAGGTTGTTAGATTGATTATTATAATCCCTAATTTGTTTTTCACGTCTAAACTTTTTTGTAAAAGAATCGTTATATATAAACGTATTATTACTTTATACACCATATGCCATTATTTTACATCACATCATTATATATACGTATATGAATTTGCTATGTAAGGGAGTTTTTCCGTTGATACATTTTAGCAAAGTGTATCAAGTTTTAGGATACAATTCTGTTAAAAAAGAAAACCAACTTTAAATCCAAAGGTATTTTAATAATTTTAAAATTTAATTTAAAATAAAAAAAATAAAAGGTAGTTATTAAAAATCCTGATTGATCCATGGAGAGAAGTTATTAGCATTTATTATATATTTTTTTAAAAGTAGTTGTTTTTAAAATAAAAAATAAAATAAAAGGTAGTTGGTTTTTAACCTAAACGAGTTTTATAAACGCAAACGGATTCTATAAACCCAGAAGAGTTTTATAAACCCAGACGGGTTCTATAAACCTTTCTATAAATCCTAAACCATTATATTTTTTAAAAGGTAGTTGTTTTTTAAAATAAAAAATAAAATAAAAAGTAGTTGTTTTTTAAAATTAAAAATAAAATAAAAGCTAATAACTTCTCTTCAGGATTTTTAATAATTACTTTTTATTTATTTATTTTATTTTAAATTAAATTTTAAAATTATTAAAATATCCTAGAATTTAAAGTTGATTTTCTTTTTTAAGAGAGACATTTTTGTAATCTAAAATTTGGTACATTTTACTAAAATGTACCAACTGAAAAAAGGTCTTCCGTAAATTAACAAACCCATATATATATATATATATATATATATATATAATATATATATATATATATATAATATATATATATAAAAGCATAGGTAACTATAATTATAGATATGTATAATTACCTATATTTTCTGACTGCTGTTTAAATTTTCTCTAGCTACTGAAATTATCTACTCACTTCAAATTAATGTATGTATATTTATTGATGTTTTAATTTATTCTTTTCTCTCTACAATAAAAAAAATTGAGAATTAAATTTATAAATATTATATATTGAAAATAGAAAATATAATTAGATTTTTTACATAAAAAATAAACTCTTAGCACTTTGCTAATTTTATAATTTGTTTATCGCGTTCTCTTCAGTTAAAAAAGTTCTTCTTTTTCTATCCTTATTTTTCTTTTTACAAAATTTGCCATAAACTCTTATGATTTCAATAATTTAGTTTTATCATGGTTTCTTCAATTCAAAAGTTTATTTATAGCTCTTGTTTATCACACAATACATGAAGATTGAACTATTATCATTTTAGTAATTTTATATTTTTTTACATATTTTTATCACAACCTCTAAGTAATGATATATTTGATTGGCCAAACACAAATAATAGTATTTTTTTACTAGAAAAATTAAAAAGTAAAATTACAATTTTTTTAGATTTAACTCTGCGCAAAAGTGTACACTGTTGTCATCCTATTTCCAGAATTATGAAAATTTAAAATTCGGGATTAAAATTTTATTTAAACTGATCAAACTTTGTTTAATTCTTCAACTTGAATTATTTTTTTTTGTTTTCTAAATAAATTTTAACATTATAGGTTAAATTATATTATTTTTGTAAATTTTGAACTAAGACAATTAATGAATTGTAATTTTAAAACTTTTATAATTTCAAAAAGACCAATATAAACACACAGCACTATAATACTTTTCTAAATTTAAATATTCATCTTATCCCATAATTATACTTTTAACATTTTGTAAAAAACTCAAATTGAACGTTTTTTTTATTCAGTTTCCAAAAAAAAAATGCTTATTTTTTATTTCTTATTCATCTTCAAATTAGTTACTCTTTCTGTTTAAAATAAATTAGATATTTATTAAGAAAATGGAATCAGTTTAGAAAAATTATTTTCAAAAGTAATATATTTGTTTTTATAGAAGAAAGATAATATACTTGTTATAGTTCTTAATCTATAAAGAAAATATTAGATTGCACATTTTATATAGTTATAAATGATTTCGCAAACAACCTTATTTCATATTTTCTCACTGAGTCTGTGGAAACACTTTGTCTTCCAAAAGACTCTATCCAAAGAGTAGGATTAATCCTTAGTAAGTGTGTCCAAATATCCAAATAAGCCCTTTGAATTTTGGTTTCATCTGACTTATGTCCCACGCACAACACTAAGGGTCTGTCTCTTTGTCTCTCTAATTCTCTTTTATTTTTAACTTTCACACACTTTCTTTCTCTGTGTTTCTTCACCATAACAGTATATAACACCTGCATCCACAGCCCTTCACTCTTCCCTTACTCACTCTTTCTCTCTTCCTTCAAACAAACAGGCAAAGGATCATTCAGTTTAACATTACGGTAGCACTATGGACCCTGACGTCATCGAGATTCCTCCCCCAATTCATCACCCTTCGAATTTTTATCTCAACAACAAGGCAAGCTGCTGCCGTCTCGCGATTCAAAGTTTAATCAATGATGTTTCAACTGATGGGGGTCTTTAATTTGTTCAAAGTTTTGATTTTTCTGAAAAATATTTATCTGGGTCTTCACTTTTCTGCCATGATCGTGTTGTTTTTGTTTTGTTTTTAATTCTTGTTTTTGTGTAGTTTTCATGAACACGATTTTCCCCTTTTTTTCCATAGAGGAACTGTTTTTGCTGTTGTTGAGGCAACCTTTTCGTGTTTGTTGCTGCATGTTCCGTTTGTTATTTATTGGAAGGGGACGGGTTTAGTAGTGACGTGTGCATTCTGACATTGTAATTTTTTCCTCTGTTATGGATTGTGTATTTCTCTTATCTTCTTCTTTGCTTTTTGAGTCTTCATTTGATGATCACGTTATCCTTACTCCAAGGGATTGGAATTTAGGACCTTTTGTTGTATTCCTTGGAATAGTAAGAGGCTGTGCTATAAATAGCCTTTTGGTAATATCTTGGTAATGATTTCTGCTTAAATCTTTTTGTAACTTCAGTCAAATTATAACCTTTTTTTCTCCCTGGTACTTAAGTATAGATGTTCATTTGATTGAGGAACTTCTAAATGACACAGTTTTTTCTTCTCAGGATGTTCTATTATGGCAATATGTGGGTCTTGTGCATGTAATTTGCAGATGATAATTTTTTGGTATGATTTAGACTAATAATAATAAGGTAACGATAACTTTGTTGACAGTAGGCTGGTATTTAAGGTTGTCCCTATTTCCTTGGATCTTCAGAGATAATTTTTATGCTAATGCAAATTGGGGCTGTGTCTAGTAAATTTCTCAGTATACTTTCTCAATCCATGAAAAAATTAAAAGTGATTTTACTGATTTTTGTTCACATTTGACTAGGTCAGATAGACTACAAAAATTTGTGTTGGTCCATCAATTTATTTATCTTTCTCTTTCTATGTCTAAATTGTAACTCCTTTTCATAATTGATTAGGAACTTTGAGATAGTAGAGATTATTTATGCATACTAATAGGGATTTATGATCATCACTGCTGTTCTGCTGTTTATGTCATCGCTAGAGTGCTGAATTTGATTTTTATTTACTGTTTTCCTGTAATACATGCATATACATACACAAAAACACACATATATAATGTATATATGTATGTATTTATGTATATATGTGTGTGTGTGTGTGTGTATATATATATATATATATATATATATATATATATATATATATATATATATATTATTCTGATTGTGAAATGCCATTGTTTATTTGTTAGCATTAGATAGGATTAAGATGTCAAGTTCTACTATATTTTTGTTATTTATGTGTAAGTCTGTGTAAAGGAAATGTTCCTACCTCCTAGCCCCTGCACATAAGAAATTGTGGGAAGCAGTTCGTGACTTGGATAACACTATTCTGTTTTTCTTGGGAATTTAGATCCTTTAATTTTTCTATTAGTCTGCCTGTAATCTTTTTGTAAATTGTAATGTGATTCTTTATGAATGTGGGTAACTGTTGAGTCACTGTGGCAAACATAACACCATAAGGGATGTACTCTTGTAGTTATATTAAACATGAGTAGAAGTGGTTTTAGGAAAATGTAAATGGACACTTAGTTAGAAATCCCTTTCTATAATAGTATAGGTTCATTTTACCTTTTACTCTACTGTTTGAGGCTTTTTTACTTAAGCATTTACTTTTAGTATCTTATCCACCATAATATGTTTTTGACTAAAACACCCTCTTTTGCCTTGATTTTTTGTAAATGTCCCCTTTATTTTGGAGACACAAACCTTTTACTGATAAGTGAAGTTTCTGGGCTAATAAAGAAAAATGAAAGGAGGTTTCTGTGGGTTTACAAAGTTACGATTTCAGTTTAAGAATGTTTGTATTGGTTTTCAGGACGTAGAGGAGATTTTGTTTAAGGAGATTTTATGTGTAATCTCTGTTTTTATGAAGATACCAGTACCTTCAGAAATCAGGGTCCAATATCAAAGAGAAGAATATTGGCAGCAACTCTTTTGTATAATTTAGAGTAATATAAAAGGAAGATTATTTTGCTATGTTCTGTTTGAAAATTGCCCAAGCACCACTTTTTTCTTTGATATATTTTTCTGCTCTCATATTGTTGTTTGTGTTTCATGAAGGTTTGAGTGTATGTTTGCTTACTAACATATAATACTTGACTTTTACTTTCTAGGTTATTTTGCATGATGTGATTGACATTGACAATGATGATGATTCTGAGGATGTAATGATAATTGGTGAAAAAGTTAGTAGTAACAAAGGGAAGACAATTGATGCTGTTCATGGTGATCTCCAAGTTGTGGTTTGTATAAGATTTATTTTATTTCTTGCATCGGATGGATGTATCTTTAACAACTTGAAGACGACTCTAACATTTTACTTGAAACCCTTTTCAGAGTATGTCTGATTATCCTTTTTCGGTCCCTGATGTGGCAAAATTTGGATCAGTTGGCGGGATTGCGTCTTCTAATAATCTCCCTTCAGTGTCAAATAATGTAATCAATGTTGATGGTCATGGCTCTGATCTATCATATGATGATGATGACTATGTTGATATTTTGTCGGCGGAAGACTATATGGATGCAGATGAGTATACCTTATTACAGAAACATTTTGATCATGTGGATATACCTCCTGGAATTGAAGCACCTTTTACTTGGTTGCCACCAGGATATGATGTAGGTTTTAAGACTGGAAATAGTATGTTTTATCCTTGGGATCATGTGCAATCAAATGCTGCATTAAGTTCCATGACACCTTCTTCCCAGCCTTCTATGTCATTAGATCCAACTAACTCTAAAATTCAAGCAGCTTCAATTGGTGGTACTAACATTCAAATCAAAATGGATGATGTTGATTACTCCTCTGGAATAGAATTGTCTTCTAAAATTTTTTCTCAATCTGCCCCTTCTAAGAAGAAATCAGCTACTTCAAAACCCAGAGGACGTACTTCAAATGCTTCAGTAGGATTAGAATCATCTAAGTCTCACTGGTTTTCAGGGTCTTTCCATAGCAAAAAGAAGTCTGCTTCGGCATACCTTAGTTTATTTGACTCTATGGTGGCTGATAAGCTGCCACATGCAGGTCAGTCATCAAATGGGGGGAAATTTAAAACTCCAATGATGGCCGATGGCAGTAGTGTTTCCTCCCATTCAAATTTCATTGGACACCATGGATCATCGCATACTTGGGGAACAAATGCAGGAAAATCTTGGTGGAAAAATTCTCAAAATGATAAATCATTTTCTACTCATAATAAAAAAATTTCTAATAATATTTACTATCCATCTGATCCTCTTGTTACCCAAACTGAGTATGGTTTTGTTAACTCGGTTCTCAATTCTGCTGGAGATGGATTTAATGGAAAAGCAGTGGATAGCCCTATTGTTACAATTTCGGATGATGCCAGAGATGAAACTATGAGGAAATTTCGAAGTTTTAAACAATTTGACACTGCTGAGGACACTTCAGATCATTACTTCATCCGTAGCAGTTCTTCAACGAAACGGGTAAATTTTTGAAGTGCTCTTTGTTTCAGTTTTGTTCTTAATTATTTGGGTTTATGTTGAACATATTTCTTGAACAGCCTCCTCACAAGAATTGGGCTAAAAAAATCCAGGAAGAGTGGAAGATTTTACAGAAGGATTTGCCAGGTGAGTTTGTTTCAGTACTCCTGCTTCAAAATGGCTGTAATATTTTTCCTTATCCAATTTAGTCTTCAATTATTTTTTAGCATTATTATTTTTTTTCATAGAGCTTTTCTGAGTAAACTTCATTCGGCATTTTCATGGCTAATTTATGATTTACTCGTATAGGATAGTGCTTATTAACTTTTTTCTTAGAAAGTCCAGATACTTGTTCTGAAAATGGTAGTTAAATGTAGAAATAACTGTAAAGTGATCTGAATACCATAATGTGCTACCTGCCACTGGTATTATACTGGATCTCTTACTACTACTTATTCTCTTTCGTTTGTCCCCTTCAGGTTCAATATTTGTGAGAGTGTATGAGTCAAACATGGATCTTCTGAGGGCTGTGATTATTGGAGCTGAAGGGACTCCATATCATGATGGCCTATTCTTTTTTGATGTTTTCTTTCCCAGTGGCTATCCCAATGTACCACCGGTATGTGGTTGGGAATACTGTATCTGATCAGATTGTTCATTCTTATCTTATAAAGTCTGACACAAGGGGCATTTTTCATTGCAGAAAGTGCATTACCACTCTGGAGGTCTGCGGCTCAACCCAAATTTGTATCATTGTGGCAAAGTATGCCTTAGTCTGCTGAACACCTGGAGCGGCAGCAAAAATGAGAAGTGGCTTCCCGGCACGTCAACTATTCTACAGGTTCTGGTCTCCATACAGGGTCTAATTCTGAATACAAAGCCTTACTTTAATGAACCTGGATATGCACACATGAGTGGTTCAGCAAGTGGTGAAAAGCTGTCCTTTCAGTATAACGAGGACACATTCATTCTATCATTGAGGACAATGATGTATATGATACGAAGGCCTCCAAAGGTTTGATTTTGAGTCATGGTTCAATTTTTTTAAATCTCTAGCAAGGTTGCTTTGCCATGTTCATTTGTAGTAGTGACCATTTTACCTTTCATTTTTGGGGGGAGGGATGAAGGAATGCCTTTGAATGGAAAATGAGAAAATGAGAAAAAGAACTGTACCATGTTATAGATCATGTAGCAATCAAATGTAAAATTTTAGACTAGTCATAGCATATTTATTACATATCAAAGCAAATGCCAATGGCTTCATTTAGTGTCTTCAATAGTATTAAAAGGAAAATTATGCATGGGTTTTCATCTGTGTCAGTAATTGACGTATTTTTTTAACCCTTTGTTCACACAAGGCCTTGTACCAAAACATGATGCATCCTTTGTCCTATCAAAATAATCATCTTTGGAAAGTGGAAATCATTTGAATGAAGAATAGTGCAAGACACACACACACAAACACAATTTAGATGATTGTTCTCTCAAACATGTTTTTATTTTTCTATGTTTTCGGACACAACTTAAATGATCAATGCTATTATATTTGGTTTCAGAATTTTGAGGATTTTGTTAAGGGGCATTTCTGCAGCAGAGCCAGTGATATTCTGATGGCATGTAAGGCATACATGGAAGGTGCTCAAGTTGGGTGTTTGGCCAAAGGAGGTGTTCAGGACGTTGATGCGGGAGACAGAAGCTGCTCACAGAAGTTCAAGCATTCTTTAGCTGGATATATGAAAATGCTTGTCAAAGAGTTTGCTCAAACTGGAGCAAAGGACATTGAGAAATTCCTACCTCCACCACCACCAACAGTAGCAGTGAAGAAAAAAACCATCAGGAGTGGTGCTGCTCGAGGCTGCAAGCTGAACTGAATATTCTCTTAGATAATCCAAATTTTGAGGCTTCATTGATACACACACCGAAACTTCTTAGTACTTATATTTCACCTAATGACACTTTTCTGGTTAATGTTAAATACTTTTACTATTATTATCTGCTCTTGTTTTCATGAACATAGAATTGTATATAATTGCAAATAAAAATATAATGCCTTGCTAGTATGACATAATAATAACCTGATCATAATTCTAAACATTGTTTGCTTTTTATGCTTTGTTTTGTTTCATTCATATTGACCAAAAGGGTTGACAAATTTGTTACTAGATCTCTATTTTTATAGAACCTGGTTGTTTGAACAGAAAATTTGTTCGTTTTTGAATATTTTGTAACACCTTTCTTTTATGGATATCTATTTCTTTTTATCTTTATTTTTTCTCTTAAGGGTGTCTATAAGCACAAGGGTGTGATGAACCATTTTTCCAAATAAAGTTAGTCAATGATATGGAAGTTTTAGTCTCCTCCACCGTTGCATTATTGCAAAGTAGAATCCTTCAAAGTGTAGGCTCCACAAGTTTGTGATTAACACCTTTGGAAGTTGAAAGGAGCTGGTATCAGTTCAACTTCTTTTGAAAAATAATACTCTTCAAAAATAACACTCTTGTTTTACACTTTTCCAACTACAACAAGGGATTTTTGGAATCTTAAACCTTTTTTTATTGAGGGTGTTTCTTTCTGGACAAGAAACGATACTTTCCCCATTAGAAATAAGAAAGAAATTTTTTAGAATCTTAGACCATTTGATTAATAGCATGTTTACTTTCAAAGATGGAAAGAGACTGAACAAAGAAAGATAAAAAGGGTTACAAAAAAGTATTTTTTAACATAATTGAAAATGATACTTTTGTACTGATATTTATTAATTATAGATAATATATTTAATCTTTTAATTTTCACTTTTTTTTCTTCAATCTAAATATTGTTTTCTTTATATTCTTTTTTATTTGTGCATATATATATATATATATATATATATATATATATATATATATATATATATATATATATATATATTAAGGAATGACAACGGTTGCATACTGATATTATCTATCCATTATTCGATCCGAAACAAAAGAATCAATTCATTAATTATTTGATTACTTGTCTGATATTTATTTAAAATACTTAGTGGATATTTTAAAATTTACATAATCGATCTTCTTTATTCAATTTGGAATAAAAGAATTTATTCATTAATTATTTTATTACTTGTTGGATATCCATTTAAAATACTTGTGAATATTTTAAAATTCACAAATATTTGTAGATACCTTAAAATATTTTAAAGAAAAATATATTTTATAAATTTTTAAAATAAAATCTAAATAAAATTACAAAAAAAAATATAAAAATATAATATAGATTAATTTTAATTTTAATTAGATTTAACTTAATAAAATGTAAATTGAATTTTTATTTTAATTCTTTGTGAGTAATAAATATATGTAAGTATGGTAATATAATACTGATCCGTTTATAAAAACATATTAAAATATTTATTACTCTTCTAAATACCAATTATTCTTTGTAGATTTTATCTATAAATATCCATGAGTACAAATATCTGAGTGTTTCATCTCTGCTTTTAAGGATTTCATCTTACACCTTCAAATTCCTAAAATGTCTCTAATTAATAAGTAATTTAAAAGCTTAATTTTTAATTATAGAGGATTTTTGTGCACAACATTGAATCCACCTCATTTTCATCTAATCACTAAACATGTATTCCGCACCTCACACCTACCCTTGCACCTCTACACCCTTACATTCCTGCACCTCATTTCATTTCTTTATAAAAAAACCCTACACCTCCTCATCTTTGCACCTCATTTCATCTTTATTAAGAAACCTTACACCCCCTCCACCTTTTAACTACAACTCTCTCTTCTGGAGCTTTTTACTTTGCATTTCATATATTTGAGTGATTGAATATTATATACTTCTTATATTAATTTTAATTTATTTTCAATACTTCTTATATAATTTTTTTTGGCATTTTATGTATGAATTTATAATGTATTATATAATTTTTAATTAATATAAAACAATTTTATGAATGTATTAAAAGTAATAAAATTAATTTTGAATAAGAAAATTGAAAATAAAAATATTGATATGAAAATCTGAATTTGTAAAATGGGATATGGAGATCGATAGTGAAGATTTCGGATATCAATATCCGATGAATGTTTAATATATTATATATAAAACTTTAATTATATTATAGTTTTAATTATTTTATTTTTATAATTTTTTTAAAATAATGTATAATTTTTTATATATTTATAAGTAGTAATATGATTTTTAATTAATATAAGTTATTTATATGAATTTATTAAATTAATAAAAATAATTTAAATTAAAAAAATTACTGGACCCGTCGGATATATCCGATGCATATACCTTCAGATATCGGCATTGAAGTTTCGATTTACATATGAAATGAAATTCATACTTATTATATATATCTTTTATTATTTTATAATTATATTTAAATTTATGTATAATATTTGTGTATTAACGGTTTTTAAAAGATTCATATAAACATATTTTTTTATTCATAATTGGTTTTTAGTCTTTTAATAATTTGATTAATTGGTTTTTATTCTTTTAATATAAAAGAAATGACTATAAAACAAATATTAAAACAAAATATTTCAGATCATTCAAACAGAAAATTTAATATTTTAGAAAAACAAATACCAAAATATAAAAAAATAAAAAAATTTAAAACAAGTGAAAACAAAATAATTTAATGAATTTAATATATTATTTGAAATAAACAACTATACATTCTATAACATTTATTATTTCATTAAAGTAAATAAATTTAATTCAAATCTTTATATAAATAAATAAATTATTAAAATATAACAATTTAATTAAAATAAAATTAAAAAATAGGATAATCGAAAATTTAAAATAAATTATAATTAATTAATATAATTAATTAATTAAATCATCCTAAATAACTTAAAAAAAATTAAACAGAACATTAAATTGTTAAAAGAAATTCAAACAATATTAAAACCAGAAAGAATTCAGAGACAGAAATGAAATGAGAGAGAAAATGTCTCGAGCACTGTTAAAATAAAAATCTTCAACAACTTTAATTTTTTTTAGGCTTAATTGTTTCCTTTGTTCCTAGTTTGAGTGTAGTGGGTCAAGTTGATCCATCGTTGTAAAAAAATATCAATTTTGTCAAAATATAGTTTTAAAATGTCAATTTGATCCAAATTTGATAAAATGTGTCTCAAGTCTCTTTCTTAAATTTCCAGAAAACGGACGTTAATTTTCTTTTTCTCTCTCCTATGCTTGTCTATACAACTCTTGTCAGTGTTTTTTTCTCTGTACCTTTGAATAAAGTGATACTTTGTATTATTTTTTTATTGGATTTCAAATTCAACCCTCATTCATCAATTTCAAGTTCAAAACACAGGTTAAACCAACTAACTCTTGACTTTTTCATTATCATCTCGTTCAAATAAAATATATTAAATTAAAATTAAAAGTAACCATGGAGATTCTATTATAATTAAACTTCAATTTCAAATTATTGATTTTATATAATTAAACGTTTTTTTTTTCTAATTTAACTTTAGAATGGATACTATTTTACATAAGAAATGAAACATATAAAACAAAAGATAACAATATATAAGTGTTTATTTATAAATTATTTTTCAAATATAATTAAAAAAATGTATGATAAAACATCAGTTGAAATGAATTTTATCTTTTAAAAACAGTTTAAATTTTTTTTATCACAAAATATAACAAAATATATTTTTCTTAAAAANGAATTTTAATTCTAAATAAAGTTATATAAATATGTAAATATATAAACAAAATATAATACTGAATTTAAGTCATTCAATGTCTATAGTAGAATAAACACTGTCTTCTATATTTTTTTTTTAATATATAATAATAATAATGATAATAATAATAACAATAATAATATAATAATAATAATATAATAATAATAATATAATAATAATAATAATATATTAATAATAATAATAAAGGAGATACGGAAGAAGAAAAATATAAAATTTTGCAAGAACAAAATAAATTGCAATATTTATTTAGATAATAATATTAAAATAATTATGATTTTTATTTTTTAATTTTTAATTATCCCATCGAACGAGCTAAA
This sequence comes from Vigna radiata var. radiata, assembly GCF_000741045.1. NCBI lineage: Eukaryota > Viridiplantae > Streptophyta > Magnoliopsida > Fabales > Fabaceae > Vigna > Vigna radiata. The sequence goes on along the minus strand of NW_014543817.1, from coordinate 16,767 downwards.
TGAGGAAAATTAGATCATTAGGAACGAAAATTTTGATTTTTTTTTCACTTTTAAAATAATTTTATAGCTTAAATTTGAATAAATTTTCAGTAGTAGTACATTGAACTTGTCTTAAGTCACGAATTTAAGAAGAACTGGTATTTTTCTATTCACTAAAAAGTTATTTAAAAAAAATACAAAAGACAGTATTGATGAATAAATTAGTCTTTCATTAAAAGCTTTGATCACATATTTCATAAAAAAAAGAAGTTAAATATGTTTTTAGTATCTAAACTATCAAGCTATTTTGGTTTTAGTCTCTCTTTCAAACTAAGGTACAATTTAGTCCTCTAACTTTAACAAACTTTGGTTTTAGTCCCTGAAACTTAACACCGTTAAAAACTTGGTGATCTGGCAAACATTTCTGTCCATATGGATTAACACTTTTGCCACGTGTTGTTTGTGTGTGAAATGTGTTAAGATAATTTCAATTTGGGAATTATTTTGTAGTTTGAAATTGTTTTTTTTAGTAAGTTAGGGTTCGTTCTTTTGTGCTGGAGGAGGACATAATTTTATCTGGAAAGAGGAGAACTTGGTTTTAAAACTGACTTAGGGTTCGTGGTTAGGGTTCGTGCTTGTTCGTGTTCGTGCTTGCAATCGTGGTGGTCCTGTTGTTCGTCGTTGGTGTCTGCATTTGCTATCTACGTGGTAGTGTTCGTCTTCGTTCAAAATCAGTTGCGTGTGCATTTTGTTAGAAAGATCAGTGATTCGTCGAAGAAGGTAATTTTTTAGTTGTAGTGAAATTTGTATTCTTCTCTGTGTAATGTGCATTTTTCTGTGCATTCTATGTGTAATGTGCCAAGTTTTCATTTTACCATGTAGGTAAAATGGTTTTCGACGTTTGTCTTTATCATATGGGGAAGTTCCTCAAGGGATTAGAATATGTGGGAGGAGAGATACATGTTTTTAAAGGAATTGATCCCAACATGTGGTCATTCTTTGAAGCGGTGGGATTGGTTAGAGAATTCAAGTATGATGGAGAGTTCAAGCTATGGTGGAAGGGTTCGAAAGAAAAGGCAATGAACAACCTCAGACCACTTACAGATGACAAAGAAGCAATTTTGTTGTCTAACTATGCTGAGGCAAATAAGGAGGAAGTTGAAATCTATGTTCAACATCTCCAACCAAGTTAGCGAGATGAAATTACTTTTCTTTCCTTTTGTGAGGAACCAGTTGAAGAAGGAGTAGAGGTGATGGTGGAGGAGATGGAGGAAGAGGATGAAGCCCATGGTTATGTTGTTGAAGAAGGTGAAGCAAAGGATGAAGAAGATTTTGGTGGGGTGGAGGGAAATGTTGAAGTACAAGACTTGGTAGTGGATGGTAAGGAGGAAGAGGGGATTGTTGAGGAAGAAATGGTGGAAGAGCAAGAGGTACAGGATGAAGAGGGCAATGTTGTTGACGGTGAAGGGTTGGAAAATGTTGATGAAAGTGAAGAAGAGAGAATGGAAAATGATGATGATGGGTTTGGGATGGAGGAAAAGAGAAGAAATATTAATCTAGTTTTGGATAGGTGGAAGAGAATGAGAATGAAAAAGAAAAATATAAGTGTCAAGAGTAGAGTTGAAGATAGTGAGGGGGCATTTATGATTAACGAAGAGGTTGGACATCATGAGATAAATGAAGATTATGATACATATGATTTGTCTTCAAATGTAGATAGTGATGAGGATGTGAGGGATAATAAGAGGCACTTTTCAAAGTATAGAGCAGAAGATATGACGAAGGGGTTCAAATTTAGATTGGGAATGAAGTTTAAGTCATTGAAAGAGTTTAAGAGTGCGCTACAGGAGCATAGTGTTTTGAATGGAAAAGAACTGAAGTTTGTCAAAAATGACTTGAAGAGAGTAAGGGCAATTTGTAAGAAGGGGTGCAGTTTTGTTATAATGGCTAGCAAGGTAGGAAGTAGCCAAACCTTCAGATTGAAAACTTTAGTTGGGCACAAGTGTGGAAGGGCTTTTGGTAGCAAAAGTGCAAGTGTAGAATGGATTGCACAGGTTTTTGTTGACAGGTTTGTGAATGTAGGAGGCATGACAGTGATTCAAATCATAGATGAAATAAAGAAGTCATATAGTGTTGGAATAACTCATTGGAAGGCTAGAAGAGCTAAGAAAATTGCAATGGATTCTTTAGTAGGTGATGGAGAAAGACAATATGCTTGTCTTTATGACTATGTGGCTGAGTTGTTAAGAGTAAAGGCTGAAACCTTTAAATTAAGGCCAACCAACCCCAACCCACCTTGCCACCAAGGTTTGGGTCATTTTACATGTGTTTGGAGGGCTGTAAGGAGGGGTTTTTAGGTAGTTGCAGACCTTTCATTGGGGTAGATGGTTGTCACTTGAAAACAAGTTATGGAGGTCAGTTGTTAATTGCAGTAGGAAGAGACCCTAATGACCAGTACTTCCCACTAGCTTTTGCGGTGGTAGAAACAGAATGCAAAGACACATGAATGTGGTTTTTGACACAGCTCCTTGATGATATTGGAGGCATAGATTGTCAAAGGTGGATCTTTATTTATGATCAACAAAAGGTACTCTTTATTTAAGATAATGTTGATGCTATAATATTGCAGGGATGATGCTATAATATTTGTTTATTTTCATATCAGCATGCTATAATAGTTTCTTCGTACTTTAATATTGCAGGGATTGATGTCAGTTTTCGATGATATCTTGAATGGAGTGGAGCACAGACTTTGTTTACGCCATTTGTACAACAATTACAAGAAAAAATTTGGTGGTGGCTTGCTCATTAGAGACCTTATGATGGGTGCTGCAAAGGCAACATACCATAAGGAATGGGAAAAAAAAATGAGTGAGTTAAAAAATGTGAATGTTGATGCTTTTAATTGGTTGATGAGTATACCCACTAGAATTTGGTGTAAACATGCTTTTAGTGCATATCTTAGGTGTGATGTGTTCATCAATAACTTATCTGAGTCTTTTAATAGTACAATTCTAGTAGCAAGAGACAAACCTATAATTTCAATGATGGAATGGATTAGGTCATACATAATGAGTAGGTTTGCCAGCCTTAGAGAAAAAGTTGATACATATTCTGGTGATGTTATGCCTAAACCAAGGAAGAGGTTGGATAAAGAGGTTGAAAAGAGTGGCAATTGGCTTCCTGTTTGGGCAGGAGGTTCAAAATTTGAAGTAACTCATGGCTTTACAATGGATAAGTTCATAGTAGATTTAAGTAATCACACTTGTACTTGTTACTTTTGGGACTTAGTGGGAATCCCATGTAGACATGCTGTTGCGACAATTCATTACAAATTAGAAATCCCAGAACAATATGTTCATCCTTATTATAAGAAAGATGCGTATAGAACTTGTTATGCACCTATCATAACTCCTATCAATGGCCAACAACTTTGGCCTACATCCGAGTCTGCACCACTACTTCCTTCCATATATAAAACACCTCTTGGGAGGCCAAACAAATTAAGAAGGCGTGAAACTGATGAGTATGTCAGCCACTCAAAATTGTCCAAGAAACAAATTGCAATGAAATGTAGCAGTTGCAATGCTTATGGCCACAATGTTAGAAGTTGTAAAAAGGGGCAGAAAAGCAAGGTATGGGATATGGAACTTTTATTTACTACATTTATTTACAAGTATTTGATATGTAACTACCTTACTCATTTCACAGGAAATAAGGAATGCCTCTGCAACAACTTCTACTTCAGCTGCAAGACGATCTGCATCAACTGGAAGGGCTGGATGTGCATCAGTTGGAAGGGCTGGATCTGCATCACCTGGAAGGGCTGCATCTGCATCAGCTGGAAGGAGATCAAGAAGAGATGAGGAAGACATCCGTCTAGGGGGAACAAGACTGGCTGGACACATTATAGGGTCTCAAGCAAGTTGCAATTGATTTTCTAGTGTAGGAATCGACTTTTTGTACTCAGTCTGACCCACTTAGGGAGACTATTAGTAGTGGGTACAATATTTTTTGTCATGTACATTAAAGTAGTCAGGGACCACTAGCTATTGTTGGCTGAATTATTGTGTTGTTTATTGTGTTGAAGGACCACTAGGACCACTTTGTTAGGCACCATTACTAGTGTTGTATTCGATGCTGCTATATTATTCAATGTCTGGGATCACTTTTATATTATTCAATGTGTTATATTCAGTCTTTTAAAGGGTGCTTTATTCGGTGCATTATTCATATTCGGAGCTTTATTCTGGTTAATTTGTTGTTACCATCATCATCTAATTTGACTAAAGATTATATTATTAGAGTGTTTTGGATCATATTTTTATAACTGTGATATAGCTACCATTATAGAATAACTACCAAATTTTGGGGTGACATAGGATCCAGGAGACTATATTCCACCTTTGGGAAGCCATTCTCTAAGACTAGCAATGGCTGGATATTCAACACTGGAACGAATTCTAAGTCATTCTAGCCTCTTTGCCACAAATTTTCTCTTATTTCCCTTCTCAATCATGCTACTTTTATCATTGGGACTTGGAGTTGCTACTTCTGTGCTGCTTTCTGATGCAGCTGCACTCAAGTTTTTGCTCTCCTTCACTACTTTTCTTTCTTTCAATGAATGTTTTTTTATTAAGCTTTGTTCTTGCATCCTCTTCATTGCATAATCCTTTTCCTCAATGTGCTGAGTTGTATTTGTTCCTGAATCAGAACCTACTTCATCATTTAACTCACTTTCTTAATCTGTATGACACTTGCTTGACCATATTTTCTCAACTATACCCTTAGAACTGGAGTCATGTTTATCATCAAAAGCAGATGAATTATCCTGAGCAAGAGACTGCACAATATGCTCTGGAAACTGGTGCAGGAGTTTAATTCTGGCAATAGGCATCAATCAAGTTTAGGGTAGCCGTGGATTGGGATGAATGGTTTAGTACCTAGAATCCCCTTTTATTTTGAGACACTCCTTATACATAATTATAGAATGGATTTTGAGAATTATAGCTGTTTAAAATGAGAATTATAGCTGTTTAAACTTTGTTCCCTTTTATTTTGATGATTGAAAGCAACTGACATAGTGAAAATGAAAATTACTGCTGTTTAAACTTTGTTCACTGCTGAAACAAGTCACAATTGGATAAAGAAAGTTGCTCAGATCATAATACTTGATGTATAAACTGGTTTCTGCAAAAGTGTCATCTCAACCACTCAGTTCTGCATTAGTTCATACTTTTGCATAATTTCACAGTAAACAAAAACGCTTTAACCACCAATTGCTGCATTCTGAGTTTGTAAAACACACTTCATGTTAATTGCTTCTTCAAGTTATTGTCACATTCAGAAGTTCAACCAATTTGATATCTGTACTTAGACACAAACATTGACATTCAATCATGGGAACTCTCACTCTTATAAGACAAATGCACATAACAACCATTAGGGCAGGGGCAGAATTGAACTAGGCACAATTCAACTGAACTTCCACATTTTATTAAATTAAAAACTCCAAAGTACATCCACAACACAACATTACATATCTAATTACAATTTATCTTCAAGACAAACATAATAGAAAGCATTGCTATTAATGCCCACGACAATACAAAAAACACCAACATGATTTTGAAATTTTTTCTCTCTTGCTCTAATTTCTTCTTCAACTTCTCCTTCTTCTTCCTTAGATCGGACACAACATTTTCAATACAAACTTCAACTTCTTCACTCTTCCTTTGTAAGCTTCCTTCAATTTCAAAAGCTCCTTCATCAACCCATTCAAAGAAGTTACAGGTTGAGTTACTCTGCAAAATAAAATTACGAATCACGAATACAATTATCAACACAAAAAATAAAGCATTTCTTCTCACTTACTGCCCAATTTCTACATCTATAAAATAGTCTCCCTTTGTTCTTCAATGTAGTTGCCTTCAACAACAACAATCTTTCCCCACAACCACACATTTTTGAAACTAAGTGAGAGGAGGATCCACATGTTTGGGACATTTCAGAACCTATGCTCCTTGGTGTGCAAACTCCTTTATCAGCTTTCATCTCCCTTCAACAAAGATTAAGCAAAGAAAATGAAGTTCGACTACTACCACGATTGCAAGCACGAACACGAACCCTAACTTATGTCCTCCTCCAGCTCAAAAGAACGAGCCCTAACTTACTAAAAAAACAATTTCAAACTACAAAATAATTCCCAAATTGAAATTATCTTAACACATGGCACAAACGAACAACACGTGGCAAAAGTGTTAATCCATACGGACAGAAACGTTTGCCAGATCACCAAGTTTTTAACGGTGTTAAGTTTCAGGGACTAAAACCAAAGTTTGTTAAAGTTGGAGGACTAAATTGTACCTTAGTTTGAAAGAGGGACTAAAACCAAAATGGCTTGATAGTTCAGGGACTAAAAACATATTTAACCCTAAAAAAAATTATAAACACCAAAAAGAGAGAGAGAAAGATGGATAGAGGAGCATAAGAGAGAGAAAATAAATTGCAGACTTTTTTTGTTAAGTGAGTACAAAGCTAACGTCCGTTTCTGGGTATTTAACGGAATGTATTTGATTGAGCCAAATTTTATTAAATTTGGACGAAATCGACACTTTTAAACTAAATTTGGACGAAATTGATACTTTTTTATAAGAAGGGACCAACTTGACTCACTACAGCCAAACTAGGAACAAAGGAAGCAATTAAACCTTTTTTTAATATTCATATTATATATTATTTAATTACGGGATAAGTTATGTATTTTGAAAAAATTTAAAAGTACAGGATGCAGAGTTTGAATGTGTAGGGCTTGAAGGTGTAGGATGAAACCCTCTTTTTACCTAGTTATGTTTCAAGTAGATATGTCAATTTGGTCTCCCTTATATGGTTTGGTCCTAACCCACCTGGATTGGGGCCAGAAAAATTCACAGAGCCAAAAAACTCATCGTAGAAAAAGCTCACGAAACCAAAATATCTACAAAAGCCACGTGGGTTCATGGTCTTTTTTTTTTAAAAAAAAAAATATTCATTTTGAATAAAAAAAATATAATTAACTTCTAATTTGTTAAAAAATATTTACTATAAAAAGTATATAACGAAAGGACCATTTTATATATTTGACATTCAAATATTCAATTTAACTTGTTTTCAGGATATAAGTCAAATTAATTTTCTATCTAAAATTATCCTAATTGAAATTTAAGAGGAGATTTTCTCTGCTCTTAATTAAAAAAAAAAATGGGGCTTCTTTATTTTCTTAGAAAGCTATTGAAAAAGAAATTAAATATAAGTGATTTTCTTTTTCATTTTATACTCAACAAATCATGCTCATAACATATATAATAATTCCTTGTCCTAATATTTGTGTAGAACTGAGATTTTCACACAAATACGAGAACCAAGAAGGGATTAAGCCAACACGTCCCATTAACTAAACTTAATATCGTTTGAGATCAGTTAACGGTTGGGGTAAAATGTATGCATTTTTACAAAAATTATAACTCAATTGAGACAGTTCAAAACTTGAGGACCGAACTGAGATTTTCACACAAATATTAAGACCAATGGAAAGTTTAAGCTTAAGTAAAACCAAAAAACTCACAAACATAAATATCACGCTGCAGTTGTATTGGCCAATAGGATTCAATCTCGTCGTACTACTCACCCAAAATATTTACATTTTAAATGTCATATTATGTCTTCCAATTGAAAGTTAAAAATAAATTATTTAATGTGTGTTAGTTAAAGAATAGAAATACTGTAACATTTTGTCATTCTTTAGTACTTTAGGTCTATTTAAAATTTTCATTTTTTTATAAATTTTTAAGAAATTAACTTTCTTTTAATAATATATCTTAGGATTAAATATGTTTTTCGTTTCCCAACTATTGGCCGTTTTTGTGTTTAGTCTCTCTTCCAAAGTATGGTACAATTTAGTCCTTCAACATTAGAAAACTATGGTTTTAGTCTTTTTTACCAAATTTTTTAAACTTTATTTTCTGTTTCAAGCACATTACATTATAGTATTTGGATTGTTTACACTGTTTGACATATTTTTGCTTCAATGTTAACTGAGAAATGTGTTTGAAACAGCAAATAAAGTTAAAAAAAATTTGGTAAAAAGGACTAAAACCAGAGTTTTCTAAAGTTTAAAGACTAAATTGTATCATACTTTGGGAGACGAAAAACATATTTAACCCTATATTTTATGGTTATTTTTAAAGAAGATTATCAGAGTGAAAAAAACAAAATAAAACATAAGTTTAATTTACATATAAAATATTAATACTATTTTTGATCCAAAAATTTTATATAATAAATTTTTGAATTATTTTTAATTTTAAATAATTAAAAAGATATTTTAGAAGTCGAATAAACAAAACCGTGATTCTTTTTAAGAACGGTAAAAACAGTGCAAATATTAAATCAATTTAACATCTTATTATCTCTTTATTTTTCATTAGGATTACTTTGATATTACTAATTTATATAATTTTCTAATAATTGGTGTCTGCAATATAAGGTATGATTGTATTAAAATGGACAATAAAATAAAGCATTTTATAATATTTTAGTAAAATAAATTTGTAATACTACTTACATACCAGTGGTATAAAATTAAGTGTGTGGTTTGCAATTGTTTTTAATTATTTAAAAAGTAGTTATCTGGAATATTAAATATTCTATTATACTATAATTAATTAATTTTATTTAATAATTTGAAATAAGAAATCAATTATATGAGTATAAAATTTAGTACTTTTAATAGTTTATATGAGAAAGAGTTTGGTTTTCAAATTTTTTTTACTGTTTCACTTTATACCTCCAACCTCTCATCTACACTTCCAAAATTTTCAACTTTAATTTTAATTGTTCTTTTTTAAATTTTTTTTGTTAAAGTTACTTTGTATCCTTCTAATTTTTTTTTTCTTATTAAAGTCACCTTGTATCTTCTAATAAAATTTTAAAATATTTTGAAATTTATACTGAAATATGTATAGATTTTAAAATCTTTTTCATAAATTTCTTTAAATTCCTTTCTAAATTTAAAATTTAATAATAATATAATTTAATTTAAATTTTTAACATTATTTAACATATTTATATCTTAATTGTAATGACCTCAATTTTTTTTATCCTAATATATAAAATAAACTTTTAAAAACCCTTTCTACTTCAATTCCAGAAAAACTGATTCTCTCTCTAGAAACAAAATACCCCAAAATCCTCTGCCTTCTCACTACACTAAATCTAAACTGGATCATTCAATTTCTGATCAGAAAGTTCCTGAGCGTTCCTGGAGCTAAAAGCTACGTTCTAGGCCGATTGAATTTCTTGTTCTTTAATGGGTAAGTATAATTCCTTTCTTAGTACAACTCTAGGGTCTTGATCAATCCTTGGTCCTTGATGCATGTGATTCTTAGCATTTTCTTACAATTTCTAGTTTCAAATAGGTTCTGAATTTCTCCTCAATTTCCCAATTCTTGAATCCTTAGGTAATTCTAGCAATATCTTCTGGTATCGCGTACGATAGAGCTCCTTGGAGAATCTGCTGTTGCATTGAGGTAAGGGGAGCTAGTATTGAGTGTATTGCAATTGTTTGATTGTAGAAATGTATCATAGTTATGTGAAATTTTATTGCATGTGTGTAAAGAGGTTATTTTCCAATTGTGGTGTTTGAACCCCGTTCCTGTATATGAAACTGTTTGTACTGTGGGATGAGAAATATACCTTTGATTCATGATGAATGATTGTGTATTAGATTGGATATAATAGATGGAATGCAAAATTTTGAACAATGATGAATAAAATTCAGCTGTCTAGAATAATAGGTAAAAGATTTAGTGATTTAGGCATTTTAGGCTTAATTAAAGGAACTAGAGTAGCTATAATTTGAATATGGTAGGATATACTGTTTTGGTCAGTTTAGAACCTTTAGACAAGTCACATATGACTTATAACAAGTGCCAAATTGGTCTGAATTAACTTGGAATTGGTAAAATCAGAATTGGACCCTTAGGTTCATGAAATTGAAATTTTAGGAGGTAAATCCATGCATATCAGCTAGAGAATTGTGTTAGGATAGATTAGAAACATCTAGACAAGTCTAAAACATCATAGAGGTCGAGTTAGGATCATCCAAAGTTCATAATTTGGCCTAGAACAAATTCTGGGTGTGTGAGTTCCTAAAATCTGCAGAAATTCNCTCTGCAGATTATGCAGAGTCGCACAGCGCACCCTGTGCGCTCTGCGAATGACTTTTGGCAGACAAAATTCGCTCAGCGCACCACAGGGTGTGCGCTCAGCGAATTTTCTGCGACAGGTTGTGTATTTTTGATGTTTTTGANGTTTTGNGAGCTCTNGACNTCCGTTTTGGACGTTCTTTATGTCGTTCTGGGGGTTTTTGACCCTTCCGGATCCATTGGTGAGGGTCTCCAAGCTGTTTGAATTACTTAAGTATAGGTAATTATAATTGATAAAGAAATGAGTATTANTAAATGATGTTTCTTTGAAGATATGTAATGTATGAGTTATATATGTTTTATTATGCTTTTGAATGAGATTGTATGATTACTTGAATGATCTTTGAGGTATGAATTATGTGTGAATTAATATGCTTCTGAATGAGATTGAAAGATTTATTCAATATGAATTGGTGGAGTGA
>NW_014543817.1:0-6072 GCF_000741045.1 Vigna radiata var. radiata | reverse complement strand
AGTGGGAGGTCCTAGGGTAGGCGCTATCACTGGAGGTCTATTCCGCGGTAACGGACTAGCCTTGTGTGTGGTCGGGTGAAACCCCTCGGCAATGGCTTTGCAAAGCAGTAGAGGCCACCACAAGTGCACAACCCGCCCCAGCTCTATATACATTCTTAGTCCGGACGAGTCTAGGTCAATTAGGAAATTATATGTTTGATTTGCGGTTGTTTATATACGCTGTCTATTAAAAATGTACTGAATTTGTATGGTTTTGAATACTAGCTTACCCTTGCACTGTCTGTTGTTTGTGATTGCCTTCCCCTTGCGATGATCATCCAATCCTTTGGATGTGAGCAGTAGTTGATGATGGATCCTTGGAGCAAACATTGAAGAACGAAGAAGACGCATCTCAAATTCTTAGGACCTCTACCAGTTTTCATGATTTGTATTATGGAAACGATGTTTAGGCCTCCTTGAACCTTTAGTTGGTTAGGTATTTTGAAATACCCTTAATCTTGTAAAGTTTAAATTTATGGTCTATTTTGGATGACTGTAAAACTTATAATCTTATGTATATCCTTCAACTGTTCCATCNTATTATAATGTTATGTCCTAATATATTATACTCAACTTATAATTTTTGGGATGTTACATTAATAATTATTAAAATATAATTCTTACTATTATAATAGTTATATTAAAAAACTATAAATATATATTAAATAATATTAAAGTTTTGTATTTTAAAATATTAAATATAATATTAAAAAAATATGATTAGGGTTATTAAATATGTTAAATATAATTATATTTTAATAATTATTAAATATAGTTATTACAATAGTTATATTAAAAAAGAAAACAAAAAAAATAAAATAAAAGTAGTAATAATGAAAGTAAAAAAAATAAAAAAAATTAATAATATAAAATCTGATTTAATATATTTAAATATATTAAATTATATTAATTATTAAGTAAAAATAAAATTATTAAATTTTAAATAAAAAAACAAAATTTTAAAAAGATTTATTTCTCGGAATTTTGATATTCAATAAACTTATATTTTATTTTTTTAATTGAAATTTCATAATTATTTAATTTAATTAAAATTCCAATTTTATTTAATATATTTTTATATTTTAATAATTATTAAAATATGATTTATATTAAAATAATAACTATATTAAAATATAAAAAAAAATAAAATAATTAAAATAAAAATAGTAATAATAAAAATAAAAAAGAATTGTATAAAATTTGATTTAATATATTTAAATATATTAAATTATATTAAAATATTAAATTAAATTTAATAATTATTGAATTTTAAATAAAAAAACTAAATTATAGAAAGCTTGTTTATCGTTAACGATTTCGTAAACAATTTTTTTAAAATTTTGTTTTTGATTTAAAATTGAATAATTATTTAATTTAATTTAATTTAAAATTCTAATATTATCTATAGTATTTTTAAGCAAGTTTTTTTAAAATTTTTTGTTGCTACCTTTATTTTAATTACGTTTGTTTTTATTTTTTTTATATAACTATTATAATATTTTAATAATTATTAAGATATAAACTTATGTTAAATAATATTAAAATTTTAAATTAAATTAAATTATTATTAAATTTTAAATCTAAAAAATTAAATTTAAAAATTTATCAACAACATTTTAAAATCTGTACAAAGTTTAAATCTGTACAAATTTAAAAATTTATTACAGAATGCAGGGTTATTTTAATAAGAAAAGAAAATTTAGAAGGATGCAGAGCGACTTTATCAAGAAAGAGAACAAATTAAAAAAATATTAATTAAAATTAAAATTGAAATTTTTGAAGGTGTAACAAGAGATTGGAGGTGTGAGATGAAACACTCAAATTCTTACATCCCGACCCTAACCCACCTAAGAGGAGACTTTGGAGTTTGAAGCTTTTTTTTTAACCCCATTTGAGGAATTTTTTTAATAGTGGACCTTTTCAAGGATGGGTTAAGTTAGCCTAGAGTGATGGATCAAATTAATAGTTCTAGTGCAAGGAACCTTCACACTAGTTAATAATAGAATAGAATGTGACATAATTAATCAATAAAAATATTTATGATATTTTAATTTATATATCAGTTAAAAATCTTTTATTATATTTTATTGTTATTCCAAACTTTATATATGAATTCATAAGTTAGTTCTCTGTTGTATTTAATATTGATTAATTGCTATAATTTTTTTTATAACTTAGACAATAATTTACTTTTATATCATTTTGTTCATGAAAATTTAACTTTAACAAATATTAATTTTATGTTTTGATATATTTTTATTTTATTGTCACTAATAGAATTATAAAGTGAAAAAAAAGATGGCAAATATTAAGAAATATTATTATTATTATTATCATTATTATTATTATTATTATTATTATTATTATTATTATTATTATTATTATTATTATTATTATCATTATTATTATTATTATTATTATTATTATTATTATTATTATTATATTTTTATAGTTGTTATAATATTTTTACCATGAAAGAGACAACAATATTGTTTTTATAAGGTTTTTCTTTTAAATATTTTTCACGTAGACTAGCTTGTAAGCACACATGCCAATCATCGGTGGGTCAGTTTGACCCACTTTCCGTGGACTGAGCAAAACACGTAAAACAATCAGTTTGAGTTTATTAGACCTGTGTCCCTAGGTGTGTTCTTGTGTCTGTATTTCTTTGTATGGCTTATAGGTTGCCATCTTTTGTGTTTGCTTTTGTTCCTTGTTTGAATCCATCAATGTAACATCTTTTTAACAAGGAAATAAAAATTTAGTTTGAATCAAATTCAGTTGCTTTAATTTGATAAATTGAAATCTATTATGTTGAATGTTGAATGATTCGACTATGATATGATTGAAGTCGATTATGCTTGAACTGTTACAAATCTTTTCATATTGACTTCTATTGTTTTTTATTATATTTACTGCATAACTAAAATGCTTGATCTGTAGAAGATCTTTGAAAAGTTTTGCAGGAAAGACATTGTTTTGGAAACTACATGTGGAATTCAACAGCTTTGGGAAGCAATGTATTCTATTGAGAAAATAATGCAATCGACTCCTCATAACAGGATTATAAATTCCAATTATGGAATTTGGTTTTCTTTCGTTGATTGATTATTTTATCTTGATTATCTGCAATTATCTTTGATCTAAATTGATCATGCTTATCTTGATTGAGGTATTATTGTGATATTGTTGATGTTTGTATCATTGCATGACTAAATTGTTTGATATCTTGTCTTTGATACAACTCTGTGATATACTGTTTGTATACTCTGATATGTACTGCATTATGCATCTGATCTGATTTTGATATCAATACATAATGATAAAGGGAGTATTACATCTTACACATTTTTCTTCACATGCTTGCATTTTAAGGGGGTTATCGCTTACATGTGATTAAATGTGATAGGGGGAGCATCATTGAACTTTGAGAAATTGCATATATTGTTTGATGCATATCTGTTTGAATATCAGCATAAATATCTAGAGCATTCCTTTCTTGTTAATGCACAAAGGGTGAGAGATTTTATGAAAGCTTTATGTTACATGGGGAGAATGTTCATTCTGTCTCATCTGCTTGATATTTTGCTGTCTGAGATTATGTTACATGCAGAGTATTTGAACTGTGATATATTTGTTCTGTATTTGGTTGTGCAAACATGGTTGGTTATTAATCATGGTTGTGCATCATCAAAAAAGGGGGAGATTGTTGAGATTGTTGACAACACAATATCTATATCACTCTAGTTTTTTATGATGACAACACATTGCTTAATAACACGCATATGTTGTTGTTGTGTTACATGTTCTTATGCTGATTGATTGATATATTTGTTGAACATGTTTGTATGCTGAATTGATGTGTGAATGCATATACATTAAGCTTGTACATGTTACATCATTTCTAGATGCATTGCACATGTTTTAAAGCATGAAAACCATAAACACTTTTATGAAGTTTTAACTGTGTGACAAAGCAGTAGTACAGTCGACTCCATTGTTAATAGATTCGACTATGCTAAAATCTTTATCTGCACATTGAAGGTGAACCTGGTTTGATCAAGAAGTTTGCTGCATTGGACCTGTTGTGATTACAGGGGTTAGACTCTTGGAGTCTTGTTCACTTTGAGGATTGTTCAAAGTGGTGTTTCAGATTGCAGGAGAGGGAATTCTTACTACAAGTCTGGTTTTGTTGTTGCGGCTATATTTTGGTTAGAGGGTTAGAGAGGAAATTTATATTTTTGACGTGGAGGTCTTCTATAAATTTCTTGTTGTAAAAACTTTGACCATTATAGTGCATTTGCTTCCTGGGTTGAAAGGACACTAGATGTAGGCATTGTTGGTCGAACCAGTATAAAAATCAGTGTTTGAATTTCTTTATCCCTTCTCTTTTATATTCAGTCGACTTTATTATTTTAGCAGTCAACTATGTTTTTCCGCTGCACATGAATTTTCATTACTTGCATTTCAAGAAAGTTTGAAAAGTTTTATACTTTGATCACAAGATTGCAAAAAAACTTTGTTTTTTATAAACCACCAATTCACCCCCCTCTTGGTGTAAAAAGAAGCCTACATGTTAACACATCTATCCTAGCCATCCCGACCATCCATTCCATCTGGTCCATCACCATCCATTCCATCATGACAATCTTGGTCATCCCTATCAGCCAACCATCATGCCATCCCAACAAGCTCAATCAACCTATCAATCTTATACATCTTGGCCATCTTTGTCAGCCTGGTGATCACACCAGCCCAACCCTCTCAATCATCTTGACCATCCGATTAACCCATCTAGCCCGTCTAACCGTTCAATCTGACCAAACGATAACTAAAAACACATACTATGAAAACTAAAAAAGTCATCCTAGAAAACATAATAACAACTCAAAACAATACATGAAAGGAAAAGTGGTTACAAAAAATCTAACCTTTAAATTGATACTTACCCAAAAACAATACAAGAACAAAATATGAAGAAAAAAAAAGAAATTAGGATTGAGTAAGAAATGAAGGACCGGGAAAGTAATACAGATCGAAGAAGATGAGTGAGAAATTTACATGAAAAAGAGAGAGGGAAATTTAACTAGTGGAAAATGATTAGAAAACCAAAATGTTAAACAAATGTCATGATATAAGGAAGAGTACTTTTAGTAATTCCCTAGGGTTTTGTTTTCCTATATAAATATTGAAGTTGTAGAAGTAGTCGAGTCTTCTTTTGCTTTACTTTTGTATTGTATTGTATATGTATATATTATTCAATCATATAGAATTATTACTTACTACATATTTAATTTTATTTTAGTATCCCTAATCTTTTTTGACAATTGTTGCCCTGTGAACAAATCCATAACGAAACAGAACTAAAGACTACAAAATTGAGAGAAAAAATATATCAATCTCCAGAAGGAACATATCCCTTGGTCACTGTTTTCCACCTTTTGGAATATTAAATCTAATATTTAACTTCATGTAAAAAATACTGGAAAAAAACTATGATGTTATTCAAAACCCGAAATATATATCGAATAGATGAATAATTTTATAAACTTTTGTGATATATATTAGAAAAATGGCACTTGCAACTTGCAGAGTCTAGTGGAAAAATGATGAGAGTTATCGGTATGGTATTGTAAGACTGTGTGAGAACAATATTCTAATTAAATATATATGATTGTTGCTTGATTCAGTCGCACTATGAATATACAATTGCAACTCCTGCAACCACTCGTTTGGCTACTCCTGCATTTCAGTCCAAATATAAATGCTTCGTAAGCTCCACTTTTACTGCAAAAAGTATATTATGTTTGTAAATTTTAAAATTATATATTTAAATCTCACCCAAGCACGCTTAACGGCGGAGTTCTGATGGGATCCGGTGCATTAGTGCTGGTATGATCGCAACTGTGAAGTATTGCGCGATCAATGTATATATGGCTTTAGCATCGGGAACAAAATAAAGGGTCGAAAAACAACGTAAAAAAGAAAAAAAATGTGAAAAAAGAGGTGCAACACGAGGACTTCCCAGGAGGT
>NW_014543816.1:308235-357096 GCF_000741045.1 Vigna radiata var. radiata | reverse complement strand
AAAGTGAAAATAGTTAAATTTTAAAAAATAATAATTTAATTAAATAAAAATTCTTACTAAAAGTAAAATTAGAAAATAAATATATTCAATAACAAAATTATATATATATATATATATATATATATATATATATAAAGATGATACTCTTCGTGTTTTAGTTTATTTTTTGTTAATTTCATCTTTTTAATTAGTATTTAAATATCATCTTAATTTAAATAATTATTTATAATAAAAAAATATTTTCTGATTTTATCATTTTTAATAATTTTTTATTTAAATAATTACTCGTTATAAAAAATTTATTTAATAAAAAATATTTATACAATTGTTTATAATATTTTTTATTTCAATAATTAAAATATATTTTATCTATATTTATAATTGTATATAAATTTTTATTTTTATAATTTTATTCTTTTAATTACAACTTTCAAAATTTAAATAGTTTATAAATATTTTAAAAAATAAGAAAACAAATATAATACTTATGTTTACATTGATAATAATAACTTAAGTTGATCTTTGTTTACCTTGTGCTGACTATATTTCTCCCTGATTGCTGGCAAATTTGAGTTAGAGCTGTTACCACATAGGCGATGGAGATCCTTCACACAAACACACAGATCAGAAACTGAAACTTTTTTTTACGACAAGCAACATGTTTCTTTATCATAATTGTTTTTGCTAATAATTATTTAAAATCATTACAAAGTTTATTTCGGAGAAATTTCTCCACAAACGCTTTTAAAAGAAAAGAAAAGAAAATTAATTACTTCATAAATTAAAATTAATTTAGAACTATACTAATTTACAATAGTTATTCAAAATTTGGTTTTTAATTCTATACAAGTTTATTTTGTTTTAATTTTAGGAAAAGACTGAAACATTCTTCACTATTAGACCACATCATACAAGCGCGGTTACTACTTCCACCACGGCCGCACCGTTATTTAAGAGGAAGAGAGGGAAAAATGCTGCAATGTGGAATTCTGTTGCAGAAAACAGAAACAGCAAGTCATATTTACAAATGTTAAAATTACTAATCGACGAAGTGTCATGTTTTCGTTGTTACTAAACAGAAACAGTGGGCGGAGAAGTAGATGGAGCGGTGGACCGCGGCGATTTTTGGGCCAGTGGGCGTCTCAGCCACAATGTTTCTACGGTAAACGAGGGTTTTCGTCCTCCGAGGTATTACGGTGCAAGGCTCTCAATTTCGATTGAGGATTTGTGGGATTGTTCATCTCGGCTTCTCTACAGGTTAAGGATCTTATATTGGGTCTGTTGTTGTGTTTGGAAGATGTAAGGACTGATTGCAAACTATGATTGAAGATGGTCTCGCCGTGGTGGTGAAAATGATGACCGCGGTGGTGGCGATGGTAGATCCTAATTTGAAGATAACTAAAACTATTTGTGATGTCATTATATTTTAAATTAAATAAAAATTTTACATAATCAAATATTTTAACATTGTCTATGAATATTTATTGAAGATAACTTGATTCACTCAATTTTTAAATATTTAGACTTAATTTTATAAATATTAAGATTCAATTGATACCACTTCAGATTTTCCAAAAATCTTTGAAGTTTAAATCTAATAACTTATAAATAATCATAATAGATTAAATATAATACTTTATGTTTACGCTGATAATAATGACATATAAATATTGTCAGGTTCGAAATAACACAACAAACCTTTTTTTTTTATTTAAGATTGTATTGAACAAATAATTATGAAAAAAGAGAAAAAGAAAAATATCCTACAATTATGAAATTATTAATATTGAAAGAAAAAAAGCTGAAAGAACAAATAAGAGAAAAGAAAAAGATCATATTTTTTAACTACACATAAGATTGAGTTAACTCCATTTATGTCAATTTAAAGAGACAACTTTGAAACCTAATATATGTACTTTTAAAACTAGATACTAAATTGAAAAAAAAAAAACACTTATGCTGTGTTCAATGAAAACTGTGTTTATTTGACGTGATTTGGAACGATAGAATTAAAGTGATTTGTGAGATATACAACTTTTCATGATCTCTGCATAATGAGACGATTTGCGGTGATTTGAAATAAAATCTCGTATGCCCTTATTGCTGTGTAAAATATCTGAATTGAAATTAGGGTGTTTCACAGCCCTCAGAGTTTTCTCGCTATTCCTGATGCGCTTGAATGCCCAAAATGAATCCTAAAGTTTGTTGCTTTAATATTTATTTTCAGAATTAGGTTGATAGTTTTTTTTAATCTTATATTTATTTGATGCTAGTGTAAATTATATTAAAAAATATATTACATTTAAAATTAAAATTTTTACTTTTTAAAATTTAATTTTAATAATTATTTTTAATTTTTTTACTTTTTATAAACATTTTTACAATTAAATACAACATTAACAAATATTATTTTATATTACTTTAATAACTAAGGGCATTTTGGTAATCTTTAATTTTTACTAATTAAACTAATTTTTTAAATTTTTCACATGAATCAAATCCTACACTAGTTCTCACAAACTTTACTTCCAAATCCATTCAAATCATCCCCCGGAGATCCCTACAAAAGAACAGAACATTAATATAGAAACCAATTAAGAACAGACTAATCTTGTGAGTGTGGCAGGACAGGGGAGCCCAGGACGGTGGAGCCCAAGGCGGTGGAGCCCAAGGCGGTAGAGCCTAAGTACCACAAGTCACCACGGGTGCATGACCCGCTATAGCTCGACTATCATTCTAAAGTTCAGACGAGTCAAGTCTAGTATTTAACATGATAAGATGAATGTTTTATCTTGTTTGCTTTAAATTAATATCTTGTATGTACATGCTCTTAATTGTATATTTTTTATATAATTAGCTCACCTTTGCAATTGCTTGTGTTTGTGCCATGTTTGCGCTTATTTTCCTTGCGATGATCATCCACTTGGATGGGAGCAGATGGCGAGGAGATACTTTGGAAACAAATCTTGATGGGAAAGGAAATACTGCTGCCTAGTTCTCTAGGCTTTAAGTATCTTATCCTAGGATATTTTGAAGAAAATTTGTCATGTTCTAAGTTTTAAATTTTTTTGTAATTTAAGGAAGAAACTCTAGTACTCCAAGTTTTCAAATTTTACACTTTAAGTATGACTGAAATCCTATTACTCTTAACTGCTTTGTAGTATTATTTATGGTGATGCCTTTATTATATTATATATCTTTTTTATAATATAATTGAGATGTCACATTTAATGGTATCACCTAAATTATATTACAAAACTATATTATATTTAAAAATAAATTCATTTTACTAAATTACAATCTTTATACATTTTTAAAATTAACTTTAATAATTAATATTATTTTTTTACTTTTTATAAACATTTTTATAATTAAATATAATATTAACAATTATTATTTTATATTACTTTAATAATTAAAAGTATTTTATAATATTTAATTTTTATAATTTAAATAATTTTTTTATTTGTAATATAAATCAAATGCTACACTAATTTTTATAAATTTTACTTCTAAATTTATTTTCATTTATCTCTAAATCTACTCAAATAAACAACAATTAATTCATTCAAATTTTCTCATATTCATCTATTCATTCTTCTCAAATCCTTATTCTAAAGTAAATACTTAAGTTTGAAATATTTTAAAAAAACGGACATAGCCTTGTGGTTGAAAATGAAGGGGAATGAAAAGTTTAAGCATGGTGGAAGATGAGAAGAAAAAACTGAGAATTTAGTAAGAAGGAAATCTTGGGAGCAGGAAGGAAGGATAGGATATGATTATGATAATGAGATTATATAGAATAGGTATGTAGAGGATTTGGTACAAATGCTATGGCTCTACCTATCTCTACGTCTACCCTGCATCCTATGCCTGCCTTTTTCTTTTTGCTTCCACATTTGCTTATCATTTCTACTGTCCTTTGAAGCCGCCTTCATTCATTCACCTGCCTCCCCGTCATAAATGCCTGCTGCATTCACACCATTCAATCAGAAATCCTCCCATGATCACGCATGTAGGAGATTACGTTTGTTTTTGAGATTAGTTAAACGCAATGATTTGACCTAAGGTGGAGTGTGAATAGAGGTAAGAGTGGTGTGAGGTTAGTGTAGAGGAGATGGTGGCTTGGCTTTGCTGCCTATGCAGTTCTGTCACACCTGCTGCCGCTGCTGATTGATGGCAGGTATGCTGTGGTACGATCGTCACACAATCGCTTCCTTTGCTTTGTCTGCACCACCCAATCCTACTATCTCCTTTCTAATTATCCTCTCTTCTCCCCTCCAAATATCACACACCTCCACATTTTTCTTCTTACTCATTAATTTAATTTATATTATATTATATATATTTTTTGTAATTTTATTTTAAAAAATATAAAATAAATATATATATATATATATATATATATATATATATTTTATGGACATCCACGGATACTCGCAGATTTTTAAAATACAAGCGAGTATTTTTTAAACAAATATCCAACGGGTAACAAATTGGGTGGTGGATACATTTTTATCCGATGAGTCGGATTGCAAATAGACACTATCCGTACCCGATCCGACCCGTTGTCATTCGTAATAAACACAAACCTCTTCTATTTTTACTATGATATATTTGAAGGAGAATAGGTCAATAAATACGAGAAGATTTAAAAATAAATTGAATATTATTTTTTAAAAAATTTATAAAAATTTATATACAATTTAATTAATGTGATACATAAAAAGTATTTCAATTCATATGAGATGAAAATTAATAAATAAGTAAAAATAATATAAATAACTTTATTAATGACATATTTATTCATAAATAACATTATAAAAAAGAAAAAAATAAAATTAAAAATAAAATAGATCTGCACTTTAAGTAGAGTTAGATAATTATTTTAAAATTTAATTTTTAAAAAAATATAATTTATTATTTTAAAGACAATTTGAATATTCGTAATTAACCAATGAAGTGAATGATAATTTTTGATTCTTGTATTTCAGATGAGAAATACTCAACTAATAATCTGTTATCAAATTAATTTTTTTTGACATCACTCTAAATATATCTATTGGACAACAATATCAAATTGGATAAAAGAAATATGAACATGATAAATATATGTTTTGTCATAGGTTCCATGTTTTTAAGAATAAATTATAGTCATCTAACAAAGATTGTATCATGGACCCATTTTTTAATATTATAACCAATTTCAAGCCTAATTACTCATTTAAATCCATAAAAAAGTTCAACCAATCTTACTTATAAATAAAGATTCTTTTATTCTCCTAATTATAACTTTATTACCATGGATACATTTGTTAAAAAAAAACTATTGGAAACACATTCCATCTTCATGTCCATAAAACAATCAAGATGAAAGGATGCATATAATGGCCACAAGGCATTCCTAAAATCAATTCCGGGATAATTTCTCTGGAATAACACTAGTGCAAAAACATTGATTAAAGTCATTCGTTAGACGTCGGTTAGGGATAAGCTCGACGTATATTGATGACCGATGGTATTTTCGTAAATAAATTGGCAATATAGGCGTCTGTTAGGTTGATCTCCGACGTCTATAGAATTTTAGACGTCGGCCCTCCCAACCTGACGTCTATATTTCTGACCGTTAGGTGAAAAGTCATTTCCTTCAGCATTATAGACGTCGGTTCGTTGGGGCCCCCGATGTCTATATGCCAGAAATTAATGCTGCTCACCAACCTTTCAGACATATAGACGTCGGACTCCTATTAACTAACGCCTATAAGTATGCCAGGCAGGTGAATAGTCACTCTTTTCAGCCTTATAGACGTCGGATCTCGCCACATTGATGGGCCCCCCGACGTCTATATGGCGGAAATTAATGCTACTTACCAACTTGTCAGACATATAGACGTCGGATCCCGCCACATTGACGTCTATATACAATTCTAGACGTTCGTTGCCTCAGGTACCGACGTCTATAATCCTACCAGGTATGAGAAAAGTCATTCGTTTCTCCCCACGAAGCGTCTCATGCCTCAAAGCCGACGTCTATATACAACAGAAATATTAATTTTTAAATCGAATGGACGTCAAATTAGTCAGGCGTCCAACGTATTTGCTATTTTCGACGTCGGTTCTGTGCATAATATACGTCTAATTTCTTGTTAAATAACACTACGAACCAGCGGTTTGCGAACCAACACTTTGATCGTCTTTGCGTTTTCTCTCCGCTGCTCCACATTTCCAAGTAAGTTTCCTCTCCTTTTAACTATTTAAAGTTGTTTTTACTCCGATTAAAGTAATCTTTGATGTATTATCTCTCATTTGAACCGATTAAAATAAGTTTTCGTTGTGTTTTGGTGCGGTTTTTTTGTTGTGTCTTTGTGTAGAGTAGTGCACCTTCTCCCTTTGCTAGTTTCCTCATAAGGAAAACTTGCATTTTTTGGATTTCTCACGGCATTTCAATCCAAGGATGAATTTGGGTTGTTGCCTATGTCCATTTCGATCATCAACGGAAAAGTTACCGTGTATTCTCACCGTATTCTTTTTCATTGGCGGTCGGAATGGACCTAGGCAACGATCCAAGTTTGTCTTGGGGTTGAATTACCATGAGAAGTCCAAAAGACGCAACTTTTTCTTACGAAGAAACTAGCAAAGGAAGGAGGTGCTACTACGCTACCCCAAGACACGACAAAAACCGCACCAAAACACAACGATCACTTCATAGACGTCAGTTAATGTACAAACCAATGTCTATGATGTCCCAAAGACGTCGATTAATGCAATGTTTGACGGCTTTATAGACGTCCCAAGTTTTACAGACCGACGTCTAAGGTAAGATTAAACGTCGGTTAGCGCATTGTCGGATGTCTTTATAGACGTCGGGCTTGTTACTAAACAAACTTCTATATCGATGTCATCACTGCAAAAAACTGACATCCCATTAATGTCACCCATATAGACGTCGGTTCTGATGATAACGTTAAAAGCCCAAAATAACTGACGTTTAAAACCCTTTATGCACTAGTGGAAAGAGTGCGAAAAGAGAAATCTCAATTGCAACATCTATTTACAGTAGGTTAGGGATTTTGAAATGATACTATGATAGATATATCATTTTATCTTAATTTCCTTCAAATTTCTGCATATGGAGGGGGTGATGAAAAAATGTACAATCCCCACAAATTGTTGGCAATTAAGAAGGCAAAGAGGTTGACAGCTTTTTCAAAATAAACAACTTTCTTCTTTTTGCATTTTTCAAAATGAGCTGATACAATTATTTATGGGGAAAGGTTTGTCTCTTCATATGCTAGAGATAAATGAAAAGTTTTTGTCTTTTCAAATGCTAGAGATAAGTCATGATTCCTTTGCCACCTAAAACCATTAATGCTGTCTAGGAATACTAACAGACCTAAAACCATTAATGCTATCTAGGAATACTAATAGACAAGAAATAAATTTCTAATTTAAGTTTAATAACAAATCTCCCCCTTAAACTTAAATACTCTTTCCATTTCTCATTCCAATAAGCCTTTTGCACTTCTCCAGCAATATGGTTGACAATGGCTTGGTAAAAACGTCTGCGGCTTGAGCTCAACTTTCAACATGCTCTAACTTGACCTTTCCTTCTCTTACTTGTTCTCGGATCAAATGAAAACGAACGTCGATGTGCTTGCTCCTTCCGTGATTAACTGGATAGTTTGCCAACTCGATCGCCGATTTGTTATCAACTCGGATCACGGTCCTTTCATCTTGGATCACTCCCAAATGCCTTAATAAATTTAAAAGCCAAACTGCATGACACACACTCCAAGAGGCCGCCACATACTCCGCTTTGCACGTAGACAGGGTTACAATGGGTTGCTTTTTAGACAGCCAAGTAAAAGCCGTATTTCCGAGTAGGAATACATAACTCGAAGTACTTTTCCGATCATCAACATCTCCACACCAATCACTATCCGAGTAACCCACTAGTTGATAGTCATCTGATTTTGAATAGAAAAGACCAAGTGATAGCGTACCTCGAATATATCTCAGAATTCTCTTCAAGGCCTTCCAATGTGTATAGCTTGGATCCTCCATGAATCTGCTCATTATCCCAACACTTAACATTAACTCGGGTCTCATGCTTGTAAGATACCTTAAACTTTCGATCAAACTTCGATACCTCCCAGAATCAGCTCGTTCTCCTTCATCAAACTTCGAGAGTTTAGTGCCTGGTTCCATTGGAGTAGAAACCAGGTTGCAGTCCTCCATTTTAAACTTCTTTAAAATTTCAAGCGCGTACCTCTCTTGGGATATAAAAATCCCTTCCTCCGATTGCTTCACTTCCAGGCCAAGAAAATATTTCATCAAGCCTAAGTCTGTCATCTCGAACTCTTTTTCCATTGCCTCCTTAAACTCCTTAATCAACTTCGTGTTGCTTCCGGTGAATATGAGGTCGTCGACATAGAGAGCAACTACCATCATATCTTTTTCTGATTTCTTTGTGTACAAAGCATGTTCGTATGGACATTGCTCGTACCCATGTTTCTTGAAATACCCGTCTCTTCATGTACCCGAGTGGTTGCTCAACGTACACCTCCTCTTTCAACACTCCATTTAGAAAGGCAGACTTCACATCCATCTATTGAATTGGCCATTGGTTCTGAGCAGCTAACGAGATTAAGAGTCAGATTGACTCCATTCTTGTGACAGGAGCAAATACTTCATCATAGTCTATCCCCTCTTTTTGTCTATAGCCCTTTACCACAAGTCGAGCTTTATAACGCTCAACCTCTCCCTCAACATTCATCTTCTTCTTATACACCCATTTTACTCCAATGGGTCGAGCTCCTTCAGGAAGGTCGGTCAATTCCCAAGTTTTGTTGCGTTCAATCGCTCCAATCTCCTCATCCATGGCTATTCTCCACTTCTCTTCTTGGACAGCTCTCTTAAAACTCAAGTCTTCAGAGTCAGCTAGAAGACACACAACATTAACTTCATTTGTAGTGTTGTATATTTCCTATAGACTCCTCATCCTAGGTTGTGGCTGAGTTTCTTCATCTGAGGACTCAGTGGTTGTTGTTGTTGAAGGTACAAGAATCTCCGAGCTAGTTTCTTTTCGACCGGGTTACTCCAGCACCACTCCTTCGTTTCCTCCACGTGAACATCTCGACTCACCACCACTTTCTTGTTAACAGGATCAAACAATTTATATGCTTTAGAATTTTTATCATACCCGATAAATATGTACTTCTTGCTCCGATCTTCTAGTTTTGTCCTGTGCTGACTTGGTACTTGCTCATAGGCCACGCTACCGAACACCTTTAGATGAGAGATATTCGACTTCACACCACTCCAAATCTCTTGAGGCATCTTCTATCCCAACTTTGCATGTGGACATCTATTTTGCACATAGACTGCGCATTGCACTGCCTCTGCCCAAAACTTCTTCGGCATATTCTTCCCTTTCAACATAGATCGAACCATGTCGAGAATGGTTCGGTTCTTTCNTTCTNCTACANNGTTTTGCTGCNGAGAATACGGAGCCGTTAAGAAACACTTAATTCCATGTTCCTCGTAATATTTGTTGAAGTCGACAGAAGTGAACTCGCCTCCTCTGTCAGATCGGACTGTTTTGATGACTTTGTTTGTTTCTTTCTCTACCATCACTTTGAACTTCTTGAAAGTTTCAAACACTTCTGACTTCTCCTTCAAAAATTAAACCCACGTCTTCCTTGAGAAATCATCAATGAAAGAGACGAAGTATCTCTTACCACAAAAAGATTATGGAGTTATTGGCCCACATAAGTCGGTATGGATCAGTTCAAGCTGCTTCTTTGCTCGGTACTCAGAGCTTCGCGGGAAAGAAGTCCTCGCTTGTTTTCCGATTACACATTCTTCACAAAACCTCTTTTCGAATTCCATTTTAGGCAGTCCGAACACCATCTCTTTTTTCACCAACTCGGTCAACCCTCCAAAGTGAAGATGACAGAACCGCAAATGCCACTTCATAGCTTCATCCTTCATATCAAGTTGCATGCATTTGTCTTGAACTATTTTCAACTCAAGTTTGTACATGCGGTTTTTCTTCATTTCTTCTTGGGCGATGAGCCTCCCAAGTTTATCTCTTAGTTATAATTCTCGGTCCTTCATCAGAACTGAGTACCCCTTCTCCATTATCTGTCCCATGCTCAGTATGTTGCTTTTGAGATCGGGTACATAGTATACATCTCTGATCTCTCCGATTCGCCCATTTTCCTGTTGATACCATATTGTTCCTTGACCTTTAACGGTTACTTTCGAAGCATCTCCGAAAGAAATGGATCCAGATTCCACCTTTGAAAGTACTTTGAATAAACTCTCGTCGCCACACATATGGTTACTTGCGCCGGTGTCCAAGTACCAAACCGAATTATTAGAACAACTCAGTTTGACCTCGGTTTCTGGAATATTTGTCACTAGCAAAAATCCTTCATCTTCTATCTCGGCAAGGAAGTTTGTTGGCTCCTCGTTTTTCTTCTCAGATCTACAATCCTTGGAAATATGGTCCATCTTTCCACAATTATAGCATTTTATCGAGTAGCAATCCTTGGCAAGATGCCCATACCTCCCACAGTTATAGCATTCAAAGTTGCTTGTGTTTGTCCGACCACCCCGATTTTGACCTCGGCCACCTCGAGCCTTACCTCAGCCACGCCAGTTTTGTTGGCCGACTTGCTCATTTCTTCGTTCTCCTCTTCCTCTACCACCTTGGCTTCTGCCTCTTCCTTGGCCTCTGGTACTTTGAGCATAAAACATATTATCCTTTTTATTATCGCCTTTGCTTGGAGAGCCTGTTCAAGAGACTCCCCCTTTTTGTTTTTTTGTCTTTGCTCATGTGCTTCTAGGGACCCAGCAAGCTCTTCAACGGTGAGCATTGATAGATCCTTGGACTCCTCTATTGCGCATACGATATTCTCGAAATCATCTCTCAATGACCTTAGAATCTTTTCAACAAATCGGTTTGATGAAAGATTCTCGCCATTCTGATTCAGTTTGTTCACCACGGTCTCCACTCGAGTAATGAACTCAGATACGCTTTCAGACTCGTTCATCCTCATGTTTTCCAGCTCGCCCCTAAAGGTTTGAAGTCGGACCTGCTTCACTCGTTCGTCTCCTTTGTTTGCCTTTTCGAGTGTATCCCATGCTTCTTTGGAAGATTTTGCATTTGCTATCTTCTCAAAGCCAGATTCGTCAACAGCTCGGTATAACAAATACAAAGCCGCCTTGTCTTTAGCTCGAATGGCCTTCAACGCGTTCAACTGAGCATTTGAATATCCATCTGTGCTCGCTGGTTCCTCATAACCAGTCTCGACCACGTCCCAGTTATCTTGAGAGCCAAGAAGGGATTTTATCTGCACCTTCCAATTGTCATAGTTAACGTCTTTCGTCAACTTGGGTAGCGGGATGCCATTGGTTAGACCTGCCATTTCTTCTCAGGTGTTTACACTCAACTCACACACCTCACAAAACTGTTTAGTCGTTCCTCTCTCTGCCGCGGGTCTCTCTCACTCTCACCTTACACTCAAGCTCTGATGCCAATTTGTTGGTAATTAAGAAGGCAAAGAGGTTGACAGCTTTTTCAAAATAAATAACTTTCTTTTTTCTGCATTTTTCAAAATGAGCTGATACAATTATTTATGGGGAAAGGTTTGTCTCTTCATATGCTATAAATAAATGAAAAGTTTTTGTCTTTTCAAATGCTAGAAATAAGTCATGATTCCTTTGCCACCTAAAACCATTAATGTTGTCTAGAAATACTAACAGACCTAAAACCATTAATGCTATCTAGGAATACTAACACACAA
Organism: Vigna radiata var. radiata; assembly: GCF_000741045.1. Classification (NCBI taxonomy): domain Eukaryota; kingdom Viridiplantae; phylum Streptophyta; class Magnoliopsida; order Fabales; family Fabaceae; genus Vigna; species Vigna radiata. The sequence goes on along the minus strand of NW_014543816.1, from coordinate 345,283 downwards.
GAAATAAATTTCTAATTTAAGTTTAATTACATAAATTACTCCAATTCATTTCCTTCAAATCACTGCAAGTTTCAATAATTTCAACTATGATTAGTCTTCACAATTCTACATGAACAGTTCAATCATGATAAGTGAACACAGCGTTAGATTATGCTTTCTTACATTATTAACGTGGAATTGTGACGACACATTATTATATTTCATGTTTGGTTTCACTAATATTTGGAGGAACAAATTTATTGGTAAAAGTAAGAATTATTTGCACAACAATACTTAAATATGAGAGGATACAATGTGGATAAAAGAGAAAAAGAAAAAAAAATACCTTTATTTTAATGGGAAATAGAATAAGAAGAGAAGAAAATTGATTATGAAAGTAAGGAAAATGAATTCTAGATAATAAAAAAATTAGAATGGATTGTGGATGTATCTTTCGATTTTGTTACTGAAATTGATTTTGGATAAATAAAAGAAATTGAAATTGATTTTTGAGTTTCTTTTTTAGATGATAAAATCAATTTTAATTGTATTTTTGAAATAATGGAATCGATTATGGTGGTATTGAGATTGATTCTTGGTATAGTTTTGTATTTTTGAAATTGATACTTGGAGATTGCTTTTCTGGTTGTATATATATTCCATATTGTAGGAGAAAAAATCAATTCTTTTTTTCTTCATAATTGATTCTTATCCTTCCACATGATTAAAACTATTATAATAATTATAATAATATTAATAATAATAATAATATTACTAATAATAATATTAATAAATAATAAAAATGATTTTCTTTACTTTATATATATATATATATATATATATATATATATATGAATAATTAGTTTTTATTTTTTTATTATATAATAATAATAGTAATTATTATTATTATTATAATAATATTTTTGTAATTTTTACTATTTATATTTAATTTTATCACATTTATTCTTAAGGATAAAATGGTAATTATTTAATTTTATCTATTAAATTTTTTTTTTTAATCTATTATACCCATTACATCACACACAAACTTTTATAAGTTTTCTCTTCAAATCCCTTTATTCATCCTTCAAATCCTTTAATCCAAACAATTTCATAATCATCCCCTCATGTAAGACTCGAAAAATATAATATATTAAAAGTGCTAAGTGTTTATTAATAAGAAAGAGTATGCTTTTTACAAGTGTTATGTAAGTTAGTTGGCGAGAACAGCTTGTTATGGAATTTGTGGTTTTGTGTTCAATTCTTACGTGTTTAATAATTCGTTTTCTTTAATTCTATTACTTTTAATTGAAGTATTGATCTTGAATGTGCTTATGAGAATTATTATGCATGGTTATGACAAAGTAAAATGTGATTGCTTGGTTGGTTTGAGCAAGACGTGTTACATCATGATTAAGGTGTAAGGTTTGAACCTTAGCCAATGTTCTTTTGTGTCTTGTATTTTCTATTTTATTTGTTGTTGCCATGTTTGAGCTAGACGCACTTACACGTTAGGCTGTTATTTAAGGAAAGAATGAACGTATTACCTTACTTTGAATGTGCATATCATTAGTTTGATTTGGTGAGATAATTATGGTAAGTTTGGATTATATGTTTAACATGATAAACTAAAGGATTTCATTATAATTTTGCTTGTTGGATAGCCAAGATAGAAAACTTTAGACCTGTTTTAATCACATTTTAACACACTTATCTCAGGAAAGTTTTATGGACAGATGAGGGCCAACAAGTTTAGGGAGAAGCTTAAGGTATTTATGTTGTTTTTAGGGTGAAGCATATGATAATATTAATCTCTACAACTGCGAGTGGGAGGGAAATAAAGACCTATATTGTTTCTGCCAAAGCCATGAGTGAAGAAGAGCATATATTGCACAAATTCTGTCAAGTAAGGTTGAGAGTGAGGGACATGTTTCTGTGGTCTTGCTAGATGTTTTAGAAGCCTTAGACTATGCTGAAATTTGAAGTAAGGGGAGTTGACCCTTGTGACTGGTTTTTGTGTTTGATCTGTGATATCTATGTGTGTTTGAATAAGTTTGTGGTATTGTGATGATTGTAATTTCTGTTGTTTTTGGTGGTCCTCATGTGATGATTCCTTCATGTTGTTTTGGCCAGCCTTGTGGTGATGTTTGATCGTGCCATTGTATGTCTCAATGCTTCTCTTAAGTTTGAAAATGAATGCAAAAACAACAACTGCAAATGCGTGATAATTCCTTTTTTAGTTTAGAATTTCTAACCTTTTTAGTGTATTTTTTGTGTTACTATGTTTGCTAATTTTGAGAATTTATCTTGTTTGCTAGTTTGCTGAACACTCTGGGAGAAAACCTCATGGCTAGAGCGATGGATCACCGCTTGAGCCACGCTGACAGAGTCTTTAAATAAAAACACTTTGGACAAACTTGGCAGACTTCGAAGAGAACCTTAGGACTTCAACTTTATTTTGGGAGAAATTTGGAGAAAGACTCTAAAGCGTCTTCTCATATACATCCTTTGTAATTATTAGAACATCGTTAGAGGATTAGGAGATTGATTCTCTTCATTGCTTGTACTTCTTTCTATAATTTATGAGGAGTTAAATCTATAAGTTTTAGAGAAAGATGTAAACAAATTTGAACTCTATGGAATCTAAAACTTCTTCTTCACTAGGTGATGAATGAGAGTAATCCAAGCTTCCAGCATGTTGATCTTTCAAAACCATTGCTCTTTTGCAAAGACATTCAGAAGAAATGTGCCCTCTTTCATAACAATTGAAGCACTCGACACCTCTCTTGTTCTAGTTTCTTTAGATTTTTCTTTTCTTTATTTTTATCTTATGACCCTTCATATTTTTAACTCATTCAAGATATCATCATGTCAACTCTGACCTTTGTTGATGGTTTTACCCATAACTTTCTCTACAGAGCTCCAAATGAGATGATTCTCTTTTTTTCGGAAACTAGACTTAAAGATATTTTCATTGGCTCTAAGCACGCATGTTTTGGACCTCTGAGCTGGTTGTAGTTGAATTTTGAAAAAACATTGACGTAAAGGAAAGTCTAGAAATGACAAGATATATTGGCTAAAATACAAGGTCAAAAACAAAGATTTAAGTACATATTTAGAAGGCTTAAGAGAAAGCAAGAACAAGCCTAAAAACACCATCATCCATAAGAGTGGAAGTCCTTGAACTCCTTCTTCTTCTTCCATTCTCCTAGTTCTAGCTTAAGTTTTATCTTCCTGAATGGATCTCCATCAAGCTCCTAGGATGGTTTCCATCATAACCTCCCTCTTGAAAAACAATTTGTCATCAGGAAGATATTTAAGGAAGCACAACTTTTGTTGTTTGTATCCTCTTGGATCAAAGATGTACCTTCAACAAATAAGAAATAGGATTTGAATGAATTGTTGTAGTGATAGAAGAATATACCTAAAAAAAGAACAAAGAAAAATAAGGCCTTTTATTTTTGTAGAAGATTTTATAAGAAAGACTATTGGACTTTATTTCAAAATCACTTTTTTCTTCACTTTGTTTTGGCCATTGTCCTATGTTGTGCAACAAAACAAAGTGATGTTTTTGTGAAGGAAATTCAAGATGATTACCTTTTGATGATGAGGAGTTTAAAAACATGCATACCTTATTTTTTTTTTCTATCATCTTCTTTGGAAGGTTGTTTGTTTAAATTTTCTTCTTTTCTTTTTCTCTCTTTTTAAATTTTTATCTTCATTTTTATTTCATCCACTCTCACTTCTTAAGGTGTGAGAGGAATCAAAACTATTTTGCATCCTTTATGAAAGAAAGTTATCATATTGGTGTAGCTATCATGAGTGGATCTACGATCATATATCCAAGGACTACCGAGTAAAATATCTCTTGCCTCCATTTGTACAACATAAGATAAAACTTTATCTTCATAATTTCCAATGGAGATAGGTATACTTACTTATTTCTTGACTACTATCCACTCATCCTTTTTAATCCATTAAAGCTTGTAAGGTTTGAGATGAGGAGTAGTAGTTAGGACCAATGTTTCCATTAATCTAGAGATACAAACAATTACGACAGAAACTACTATTCGTAATCACTGAATATATATTTTAAAAAATTTTACTATACCTTCCTCATCTTCTATACTGCCTTTTGAGATTGTCACACTATTTGTTGATCCAGATTCAGCTGGTGATGGTGATGGTGTTGACCCACCTTTCCATGATCGACCATGGATTAAGCCTTATGATCGAGGGTAAGACTTTAATCCCTTTTTAATAATTTTGATGTTTTAAGTTTGCCTTAATTCAAATGATTTTTATTTCTTTATATGCATGTTTCTTCATCCAGGGTTTCTTCCCAAGTCATCACACGATCAATTAAGCAACAATATTTGAGTCCATGGCCTACTTGGGGAGCAATACCTGCATAGGACAGACAATCATTCTAACAACCTTTTAAGGTGAATAACCCATTAAACTAATAGTCATTCTTCTTTTAGTATGTTTATTAATCAATGTTTGTTTTGTTTATTATTACAAACGAAGGTGCAGTGGAAACTTGAACATGAAACTCAAATACAAAGAATTTTCCACAGTAAAACATCTTATCGACTGTCAGAGATGTTTAAGGATGCACACAATGTAGGGGAGCGCCCTTACTGGTTGGGCAAGCACATATAGAACTCTTTACTCGTTCATTGGAATTCAACAAAGTTTTGCAATAAGGGTGCTAAGGCGTAGTAAAACAAAGCTTCTGAAAAGGATGACACCCTACATACCGGTCGGTCGATCATGGTTCATGAGCTTGTCATTAGTATGGTAAACCTTTGTTATTTTTCTGTCTTTTTCATATATAACTTATGTATTTTCTATTTCATGTACACTTCTAACTCCAAATTATGTTATAGGCACAAGAGCTGGGACACACGGTCCATGTTGATGAGGTCTTTGCACAAATTCATGTTCGGAAGGGAACTGATGAATTTGTTGATGAAAGGTCTCGGAACACTCACGTAAGCATACAACATTGTTACTACTACTAGTTTTTCCTTATGTTATTGTATCATTCACTAGCATTTCTTTTAGTGTTTGAACATGAATATTTTTCTACGAGACTTTCACAAGTTAAATCCGAACATGGGTCAACTCCTACATCAGATAATGTGAATAATGAAGACGACAACATCGCAAGGACACAATGCTGGGTCGATGTCGTTGATGGAAAAAAAAGGACGAGTGTATGATGCAAGACAACTTGTTGCAAGCTACACAGTAACAAGAGGAGGTACTATGAAAGACCAACCTTCTTCTTCCACAACCACTATTGACGAGGTTGTTGTCTGCCTCATGTAGGTACTAGATCAACGTGACTAGGAATACATTGAATTGAGAGACGAGTTTACAAACTTTAAGGCTCTGGTTATGGGAGTGTTTCTTGAAGCTCCACAGCTTCGGTTCACTGTCCCTCCGACCCAACTACGACCCTCTGTGTCACCCGCCCTCCTAGAGCAGCCTACACCAGTCCAACCCACTTCAGTCCAGTTCAGATCAATCTAGCCCACAACAATTCAGCCCACACTAGTCGAGCCATCTACAAAGCAATAGGATGATGAAGATCATTTTGATGATGACTATGGAGATTATTAGTCTTCTTTTGTTATTGAACATAATTGTTAGAACATTTGGATGTTAGAACATTACATTTGCTCATGTCTTTCAAGCATATACATTGTTGGTCTAGATGAACATATTGTTTTATGTTTTATGTTTTGTGTTTACTTTACAAATACAAGTTTTTAAATTTGAACAATACAAATGATGTTATATTGTTTATTCCATCAATGATTTAATGATTCTAGGACGCATATTATGTCAGTCTGTCTGTGATTTGAAAATGTTATGCAAGTTTGTCTGTGTTGTGAACATCTTATTCAGGTTTGTGTAGTTGGATAAAAAATACAAATTTAACTTCATTCTGCCTGGTTCTCACCGACGGACTTTTAGACGGCCTTTGACTTTCGTTACTTACCGACGACATTTTCCTTCGATAATTACCGACGGTCGTATCCTTCGGTAATTAAAGAAGGAAAAGGCTGTCGCTAATCCGTCAGTAATAGGGCATTACAGACGAATTTTGGCATTTTCAGACGGATTATGACTGTTGGTAATGCCCTTCTTTTTTTGTAGTGGCTAATTCAAGTGGTGTATGTAGGAAATTCTAAGGAATCAAATGATCTTTTGACAACTAAAAAAATGACTCAATGGAATCCTAATACGAAGAACTTGTTTTGGAACTAATAACAAGTATGAATAAACTCATAAAACTCAAAGAAAATCGAGAAAAACCCAAAACATCAAAATCCGAAATTAGACGCTGGAATTGGACAGCTCTGACATTTACTCAATGTTTTATCCATAATTTTTTCTACAGAGCTCTAAATGAGATGATTTTTTTTCCTGGAAAATAGACTCAAAGAGCTTTCCATTGACATATAGAATGTAGCCTTTGGACCTCTGGTCAGGTTGCAGTAAATTTTTTAAGATTGAAGCTCAGACAACTCTTTGCACTAGACTTCAGAAATGAGTAGGCTTCGTGTTTTCAATTTTTCTTTCAAGTTCAAAAAAGATGTGATGACATACATGAATATGCAAGACTTAGGAAAACACAATAACATCATAAAATCAAAGAAAATGATTCAAAAGATGACCCAATCCCATGACACAAACCCATAAAATCTGCACACATACAAATAAAAGAAATAGAAATCTTATGCACACAACATGGATGATGCAAGAAGAACAATTAATTTGAATCAATATTTCAAGACATACAAGACATACTCATGACTAAAAAAACATATTAGACATGTTGGAAGAGATAAAATAACAAGGAATTCCCAAGAACACAAATGGGTAAACAAAATGGGTAAGAACTTTTAAACACTTATCTCTTGAAGACTTCCAAGATAGTGATCGTAACTCTTGATACAAAATGATGGAGGTTGCTTTGAGGATGATTCTTCAACATAAGATGATCTTCCAATTGGGTTGATGAAGCTTCTTTAAAGGGTGGACTCCATGTGAGAAAATGATAGTAGCAGAAACAAAATATAGATGAAGAGATGAAAATGTTGATGTAGTGTGGTCTTGGTAGATGTCCCTCTAGGAGGTTAGGCCAACCATGAAGGAGAAGGTATGAAGAAGTCTAAAAGAATATAATTTCATAAGGTGAGAACTCAAGAAGAGAAGTCTGGAAATTTTGGCAAAAAGCCTTTAAATTCAATCAAGTTCTAAGGATTATAAAAGGGTGCCTCTCCTTTTATAGGTGAAGGAGAAGGTTAGAGTACACGGAATATTTAGGAGCCTTTCCGTCATGTAATGAGGAGCCTCATCATTAAATGAGGAGCCTAAGCATTAAATAAGGAGCCTAAACATTAAATGTAAGGAGCTTTATGCTTTGTAACTAACTTACTATAAGCATTTAAAGTAAAGGCTCCTTGAAACTAACTCATTCCAAACCCATTTTTAAGTGTTACCTTCTAAATAAGGACCTAATGGTGTGCTAGCTCTCTCTTAAGGCCACCAAGCCATCTAAACAAAGCTAAACAAAGTGTCTTGGCTAAATACAAGGCCTAAAAATGAACTATATTATATATTTACAAAAGGTGTTTAAGATAAAGAAGACTAAAATGTGATCCTTCGCAAAAGTATAATCCTTGAAACTCCATCTTCTCCTTCCATCTTCTTTGACCATGGCTCTTTATGAGAGGTCCAATGTCTTCTAAGGCTTAAGGGAAAGCAAGAACAGACTTTAAAGTCCTTCTTCTTCTTCCAATCTCCTAGCCGTAGCTTATGTTGATGCTCCCTTCATGGATCTCCATTTAGTTTCCAAAATGGATTCTATCATGAGGTACTATGAGGTATACGAAGGGAACAATATCATCTACGTTGTTCTATACTAAGTGGGAAAACTACTAGTTTCATGGATATTCTGATAGTGATTGGGGGTGAAGATTTAGATGACTGGTAGAACACAACCATGTACGTCTTTTTGATAGGGAACATGACCTTTACTTGACTCTCAAATAAACAACCTATTGGAGTACTTTCAACATGTAAGACCGAATATGTAGTAGTATCCTAGAGCGTCTGTCATGCAATTTGACTCAGAAACTTACTGAGCAAGTTGGAGATCTCACATGAAGAAAATGTGCTAATCTGTAGATAACAAGTTAACAATCTTGGCCAAGAACCTGGTCAACCATGAGAGGATTAAGCACATCGATGTTCATTTTTACTTCATCCGCAAAAATATGGAAGATGGAAGTGTGGAGCGCAAACATATAGAAAGCAAAGCACATATAATAGAGATTTTTATGAAACTATTGTCCATGGTAGTATTTTAGGAGTTTAGAAAGCTACTCGATATGAAAAAAAAGCAAGAATTTAAATTTGTGGGAAAGTCTTATTAAATAAACTTAAATTTTAAAGATTTATTAGTAATTTTATTTAAACCTTTTTATGTTTTTCGATACAAGTGTTGCAGGGTATGTTATTGCTGCTTTAGTTTTCTGTTTTTATTATGTAGTACTCTATCAGTTGGTTTTTATTTGGTTTTGATAGTCCAGTTATTATACCCAGTTTTTTATTCGGGTGTTGCTCCCTCCACCACCACCGAATGCTTCCTTCACCTTCCCAAACCTTTCCAAAAATTTGTAATTACAAAAATATCCTTTTTAACTTTAATTACTTTTTTTTAATCTAAATCCATGCGCAGTCCCACCCCCGAAACTCTTCCAACTCTAACTTTTCCATATCCGTTTGAACCACATAAAATGTTATCGGAGGTTGGCAACTCTGTTCCAAAGATGCACAAGCCTAAACATTAGCAACGAAAGCATGAAACAAGGTCAGAGTGTCTTGCTAGCTTTCATGATGCAAGAAAATGTAAATAAATATAACTGTAATATATTCAAGTACCTTATGAATCGACATCCGTTTATACTTCAACGGACATTGATATCCGTTTACAGATATTGACATTCGAGAATCAACACATATTCATATCCGTTTAAATATTATTAAAGAGTAAAAAGGAAATGAGAATTGTAGAGAGAGCACTCTCTGGTGGAGGAAGTAACTCCCATATAATAGATAAGAATTATAAAATTTTAACTTAAAGTAAACTTTTATTAAAAGAATAAAATAGGAATAGAAAAATAGAATAAAAGATAAAAAAGAAAATAAGGAGGGGAGGGAGCAACACTCTTGTTCGTTTATGTTAGACTTAAACCGTGAATCTCAGTGTTGCCGCGTTTTATTTAACAGTTTAATCCTTCCCTCAACGAACCTCAACGAGTGATAATTTACTTCATCAAGAAGAGGAGTAACGAGGATAATCCATGGATTTTCTCCTGGGTGAAGATTATAAGGACTAGAGGGGTTTTACGTAGCATCTTGCACGTTTTGAGCTTTATCTACAACCATGACAATGGATCAAAAGCAAGAAACTAGAAAGAAGAACCTGGAAAACAGAAACAACAGAAAAGAACCTGAAAAACAAAAACCCTTCCAATATATTTTAGGCTCTTCTATTCGCACCCCGATATGTTTGTTATACCCCAATCTTCATTACTCACACCACACTGTTTATTGAACTAGGCCAATTTTACTTTCTGCACCACGTCTCCCATTATGCACACTCCATCTCTTTATTTTATTTTACTTCTTCCACGCTTTACATTACCCACACATTCCGCACTTTTTTATTTAATTTTTATCCTTTTTTGTAATTAAATCTCACACACTTACACCCCTCTTTTTATATATTTTTTCCCACTTTTTAAAGTTATGCGCTTCTTTTAATAAAAAAGTATGAAAAAATTTAAAATTCAAAAATCTTTTTCTGTGCTTATTTTTGTGGTGTTTGTATGATTGTTGACCTCACATTTATTTTTAAAAAAATTAAATACCATAAAATATAAAAGGTTTTTAAAATTAAAAATGAACACTTTTTTCTAAAAGAAAATATTTTTATTCATTTGTACGGACGTTTTCGTATTCTTAAGAAAGATGAGATTTTTCAACACATTACATCTATATTTAATACATATCGGAAGCATTATAGAATGCTAAAACCCTTTTAGACATCACTTATTCTTTGGATCAAAATTTAATCTCAACCCTACTTTAAAAATAAAATACTTTTTTATTCGTCATCCCGTTACAATTTTGTATCAATTTGTACTTGTTTGGACAACACTTATCAGACAAAGTATATACATTTATTTAGTCACACTATTTGCATAAATTATATTAAAATAACACTTACATTAGAGCTTAAAAGAGCATGTTTTACACTTAAATATTTCAAAACAAAATCAAATAAAATAGTATTTTAAAATTTGCTAAATTTTTTTTTTCATAACCACATAAGTTAAAATAAAAAATAAAAGATACATCTTATAAATGCACTTATAATTCAATTTAAATTTTTAATATTTTTTAATGTTTAAGTATTAATCCTTATAAAATTATAATTCTTATATTTCAAAAATCATTGAAAAACTAATATCCTAATAAAAAATAATTATATAAATAAACTATTCATAGAAAATATATCTCTATACCTAAGTCAAAGAACTAAAAATTTATAGAAATTTACACTCAAACGAAGAATAAATATAAGGAATGAAACCTTTTACAAGAGACAAGAGATAAAAAGAAATAAAATAAGCTTAATACCTTTTTTGGTTCCTAAGAGGAAGTTTGTTCAAAGTGGTCCTACCTTTTTAAAAAAGTTGGAAACTGTCCCAAGATGTGAAAAAATGGGTCAAGTTAATCCTTTTTGCTTACGAAGTCAGAAATCTAACGATACAGCTGCCTCCTTGGCCAAAACTTAATGAGTTGTCCATTTTTTTCTCATACGTGGCACACTGAGGTAATATGATGTGTCAATTTTGAATTTAAAAAAAAAAAAAGTTGATTGTCACGTCAGCTTCATCTTCCACCTCCATAAACGTTAAAGCCATAAACCACGTCGTCAACACCTCAGACCACCGCTAAGGCTACCATCTTTTTCCTAACAACTAGATCACATTTTCCTCCTCCATGTGCCATCGCAACGAAACCAAAAAACCAACATCATCTTCTCCGCCAGACTTTCGAAATAACGGCCAGCCACCATGGCCAATGTTCATCTCCTTCCTTGCGATTCAACCACAGTGAAACCTATAATCCCAAATCTACGAGCAAATTGCGAATCTCCTTCACCACAAAATCCAATCACAATATTCTCCACGGTGACCAAAACGTGAGCTCCCCAACCAATCTCCTCCTTCGAAACCTACAGGAAACCCCAAATTAGGAACCCTAATCGAGAGTTCATCGCAAATAAAAAAATGCCCAATCCTCTCGTGAAAATCACCAAACCAAGATTTTCCATCAGCACATCAAACTCTTCGAACCTACAAGCAAACCCTTCATCGCCGGTCTTCATCGCGCCATTAACATTTGCATCTTCTTCAACGCAGAGCAAGCAAACCCTACATCGCGCCATCAACTCTGTCAAAATATTCTTTTTTAAATTTAAATTTTACACGTCATTTAACCTCACGATGCCACACAATGACAAGAATTGGACAAGTCATTATGTTTTGGCCAAGGGGCAACTGTACCATTATATTTTTGATGTCGTAAGCAGAAACGATTAACTTGACCCTTTTTTCACAACTTGGAACCATATCCAACTTTTTTAAAAAGGTAGGACCACTTTGAGCAAACCTCCTCTTTCGAAGGACCAAAAGAGATATTAAGCCAATAAAATATTAATGTATTAAGAATACGTTATATATCTATCTCACCCATTATAATATGGGAACCTCAAAGCTGCTCTATGGCTNGCTGGAGTTAAATCAAGTGATCATATTCAACCTTCTTCGGCTGATGAAAGTACTAACTTCCCTTGAGACTGAGATTTTTGTTTTCAGTTCAATTTTCATATATTCTTACCCTGAATGGAAAGGCATTCTGTATCTTTATGAAGTTAACTAAATCGATTAGGTCATACTACTGGTCGGGTACTTCAACTTAAGAATCGGCTTTGTCGCTTCTAGCTTGTAGTAAAGTTGCCTACCCGCAAACCCTGCNCTTAGGACTAGGTTGGAAACTCCCAAGAGGATGGAATGAAACTAGCTTAATAATGTATATTAGCAATTCCAAAATAGATCTAATGATTAAGAATGGTATGAGATTCATGTGATATTTTAATCACTTTAAAATAAGGAAAATATAATATTTACAATATATATGATAATATTTTATATATGATATAAACATGATCAATCGATAATATATTTTTTAATATCTACCTGATATCTATAAACCTAGTTATAAATAAATGTCATCAGAGGAAGTATAATCATCTCATATTTGTTTTTACTCACAAATACTCATTCAAAATCACTTAATGACTTGAAGTTAGAGAGTCTTTTGATAAATGTCTATTTTACTTGATTTTATACATGGTTTCGGCCCTTGAATTGAATGAAATTGACTTAACTTTTTGTAAATCAATCATCTTTTACTTATATATCACAAAATGAGGTACCAAGAATGAAATATGTGAAAATATAATGTATTTTGTGTGAATTACAATATTTTTTAGAAGAATTGAAAAATGACACCTGAAACTCCAAAACTATTGTTGAGCGATGGAAGGGAATTATATACAATTCTAATTTGTCTTTCATAGTTGAGAAACAATGTTGTTGCTTAAGCCATGTGAAGAAAACTTCATAGTAAAGAAACCTTAAGCACCACATTTAGGAACTGGACCATGTAGAAAACCGACCCTAAAAGGAAACATCTAGAGCTGACCATCACATAAAAAGACTAAGTTATAATGAAACCAACCATGAAGGAAACACTTAATGTTAATCACAATTATTGGAGTTAAAGACAAGCCTTAAAAGTCTATAAATATAGAGTCATGCTTTGTTATTTGCATCCAAATTTTAGTCTTTTTCTAAGACTTCACTAGTATAAACAAGGGATACGACAAGAATTATTTTAGAAAATAGGTAGCAGTTCGTCAGCAAAGGCATATGCAGATGAGATAAAAAAGAAGGGGTTTTTAACCTCGGTTAAGTACCAAAGAAAAAAAGTTCACAACTTTAGTTATAAGAAAATTGAAGCCGTAAACAAAACAAAATATATATATATATATATATATATATATATATATATATATATATATATATATATATATTAGAGTTTTTGGCAGTGGTTCCAAAAACAACCGTTGCCATAGACCTTATCTTATTTTAAAAAATTATTTAATTTTCAGGGTCTATGGTAGCAATTCCCTTGAGAGTCGTTGTGATATAGTTAAATAAGGTAATTATTTAACAATATCAAATAAAATATCTTAAGATATATTTTCTTCAAATTATCTTTTAAAATATCTAACGAAATTAAATATGTCCAAAATTACATTTCAACCCTTTTTATTTTATTCAAAATTGCACAGAAGTCTAGAATTTTTCTCTAATTGCACTTTAGCCACCTCTTTCTTTTCAAAATTGCATAGGAGCCCATAGTTGACCAGATTATACCAGCTTTGACCATTCAATTCCATGCTTTAAATGAATAAAATTTTAACTTTAGCTGCACAAATAAACATTAGAACATCCAAAATAATTTATGCAACTAAGAATCACATTTTAAGCATCTTTAATTCCTAAACCCATTAACTCTAATCTTCACAAATTCACTTTAAATCAATCATTTAAGCACAAGAATTCCATCAAAAATTTAAATTTTAAAACATAAATGTGGGCATAAATATGCATTCATCACGTTGCCATAGAAATTAAAATTAAATAATTTTTTTAAAATTTGATAGGGTATATAGCCTTAGTTGGAGTTAGAACTGAAGCCATAGACTCTTTTATGCTTCGATTACTAATTCAACCGCTACCAGAGGTCTAATTTTATTTAAAATAAATTTTTTAATTTAAAGGTTTGTGGCCTCGGTTAGGCTCAAAACTAAGGCCATAATCCTTTTCTAGTTCAATTCTTACCAGAACCATTGTCTAAAGTTTGTGTTTTCTTTTAAGATGGATCTGTTTCTAAGACATCCTAATCCTAGAAGTCACAAAAATAGACTTTCATATCAAATAAAGTATGTACATACCGAGCATAATATATTTTTTAATACAAAAAAGAATGATAACCATAAATCAACTCATTACTTTCATATGCTAATGTAGAATTTATTATATCATAACACTTACATATTATTGTACAAATCCATTACATATTTTGCATGGCCTTTTTGTATGTAATTAATGGACATTTCAGAAAGTCGAACAAGATTCTTGAATCTTTGCACAAAACACAGTGATTTCAATTAGTAAACATGATTTCCAAATGATGGAGAAAAAACATTTGATTGAATGCAAATATAATGGTCACAATCTAGTTCATTAGATAGTAACTGCACTTATATGAGCTGAATTTTCTATTACACTAAAATATATTAACATCGTTATAAATAATTTAGGAAGATCGTTGAAATAAAACCATTAAGAAATTATGGACCAAAATATCAAACCTTGAGGACCAACCACCCAAGATTTTTAGCATTAGTAGTTGATTTTCCTAACAAAATTTTATGTGTTGGAGTTGAACTATGAAAAAAAGAATATGTAGAAAATGTAATGCCCTATATCTCAACCAAGAGGTCGAAGGGTGAATTGGTTAGCCCTTTAAAAATTGATCCTTTCAAAAACTTGTTAAGTTCTTTGTGTTTCTTGAAATCAATAAACAAATGTAATGAATCAACAATAAAAGAGAAAGGATAGAGAAAGATAAACACACGAAATTTATACTGGTTCGGTCAGGCCTACATTCAGTCTTCCTTCAACTACCTTAGTTGAAGGGATTCCACTATAATGATAGAGTATATAAGAATACAAAGATATCCCCTCTGAATGCACTCTCCTACCCACTCAATATCACTTATAACAACACAAGAGGTGAACACCCTCACACTCTTACAATACAGAGAACAATCCAGGCTCTCTCAAAGAATAGTCCCAACTCTCTCCCCTAGCACACCAACAGAACAAAATAGCTAAAATATAAGTGATGCACGAAAATACTCTGAGAAACATAAATAGCTTAAAAAAATCTTAGAAAAACATCTAGGTATAAACAAGACGCACAACTAAATGTTTCCCAAGTTAATGTATCATGAGAGTCTTGCTAAATGCAAGTGTTATACATCGCTAGAAAATAATTGAACAAACTCTTAATATATCACAGATCCTAAACCTTATTAATACATCACGATTGAACATAAAACAACCCGGAATCATGTCCAAGCAACTTGGCATGCCATCAACACATCATAATAGCATTCAATTAAGTTGGCCCAACACAAGAAACAACATGACATCATGTTATCTATCTAGCAAAACCATTAAAACAATACGGTAACATGGATTTATCGAACCAGCAAGTCCACAGCACACTATGACGACATTTTAAACATGACAATTTGAAAGGAAGGAGAATGAGGATTTAATGTGAAACATACAAAATAATATACCTCATGCCACCCTTGATCGCACAACATTCGTAGAAGGGAAAACAAATTGGATTCCAAGCATGCAATGCAAATTATAATAGATGGCATAATAATAGAAAAGGAGCACATCAGTGTGAAACATAACACATGCACCATAAATTATATCAAATGGCATAATAATTAAAAGGAGAAACCAACGCATAACATGATCCTACCTCCAGAACACAAAAACGCACCTGGTGGCTAACACATAACATACATTCTCGTACAACATATAAACCACGACTTCAACAACGTGTAAAATAAAAACATAATAAACCAACAACAAACGAAAAATAATTTCATTGGAGACAACAGTGTGGATGTCACATCATCAATATAATTAAAGCAAAATACACCTAGAAGGATAGCTTCCCTTATCTTGGTCACCCACTTAATAACTTGGTTTACTTGCAAAAGTTATTAATTTTATAATTGGGGGGTTTATGTACCTACCAAGTCCAAAATACATTATTCTTGGTAGGTCCAAACATCCCAATAAACATTATGATCTAAATATGAGGTCCACGTGAAATAATACCCTCCCTAAGATAAGGGTAGAATAAAACCCATTATGATTTATTTTCTTGTTTGTTATTAGTTTTTGTTCATTGTTATCCTCTTAATATTAATGTGCCCAAAGGAGATTGATTTGCTCCCTTATGGAAATTCAGAGCTTAGATTCACATCGAAAATTATGTCAGTGCATCTCGGATCATCTTGGTTCATTTTCGATAAGAGCATATGTTATAGTACACCCAATAATCATACATCACTTAGAAGTTGAGAACAATGAGAGTTTATATATTTCTTCCTCCTTCAACCCACCAAGGTGCCTTTTAAAGACAAAAGTGAACGAAACTCTATACCTTGGATGCGGTAATTGACCCCTAAAGATACTATTTCATCATACTTGAGATCGGAACATTAGTGTCGTTTGTAGAAAACAAAAATGATTTTTCTTAGCCTTCCATTGGAGATGAATTCTCATTCTCCTTATATCTCAACAAGAAGACTTATATTCTAGGACACCGAATAATCTCAGGTCATTTTAAAGTAAAAACCAAAAAAAGTTTAAATTTCATTTCTTTCTTAAACTGACCAAAAACGTCTTTTAATAATAAAATTGTGACTAAACTCTATATTCCTAGGTGCTAATTATCTCTGACAATGTTATCTTATCGGTGAGGGATCGGTTTGTTATTATTTAAACCTAACTTGTAGTGCATACTCGCACGGGAATGTCCACTATAATAATATGTGCGTCCAAGAAAGTACTTGACCGATTTCAGTCAAGAAACTGAGAAACAAAATACAAATTAGACCCTCCAAGAAAGCTTTAATAGATTACTAGTTAAATAAAGTGGAATATTTCCAAGGCTACAGCTGAAAAACAACTCAAAAGATTTAGATTGTGGTGAAAGAGACAAAATTAGAAAGTATAAGACAAAAGTGATTGAAGTCACATAAAGGCTTGCAGCATAGGACAGGGAGGAAAATTAATCGAAAAGGATATGTATATTTTATTGTTTATTCTGATGTGATAACGAGGAAGGGGTTTTGGGGCATTGAACCGTAGTTGTTGCTTGAAATGCAAGACGTTAAATAAAGGGTTCTTAGATGTTATGTCATTTTATGCTTTTAGGCCAATATGATATCCAATGGGATATGATACATGAAGAGTCACCCTTTTACCCAGAACATGAAAAGGACAAGTAGCTGTGACCTTTGCTCAGGTAAGGTGGGTCAAATGGACTCCACTTGCCAACCAGCAATTAAGACATTTCCAGACTTTCTCCTATTTGCTGCCATATATTCCATTACTTTCGATTTCAAACATTGCAAAAACATCCAATTTAACAAGTAAAAAATGCATTTACATTTAATGATTTCAATAATCTAAATTTAGAATACTAGAAAGATTTATAATTAGTTAAAAACAATAATCTATAATAACAGTCTTACTTAATCAGAGTTATCTTGCATAAAATAATGAAATAGAAAGGGCTAAAGAAAATAAAAAAGGAATATACAGAAATAGCATTTGGGTAATTTATTATTGTAAAACAGGGGATATTTATGGTGACGTAAAGTTATAAAAAAAAAAGGCACCATTTAATGAATATGATTCAAATGGTTGGGAGTTGATTAAAGAAGTTGCAAGTTTCCCATAGGAGACCTCAAATGCAGCGCAATGGGATAGGGACAAATAGCAATAAATTAAAGAGGACTGTCTTTGAATTTTGTCACGACGCTGCACTAGGAAGCAGAAACGAGAAGGAAAAAAATAGGACAAATTATGGTGCAGTACAAACCCAATCCTTGCTATTCTGGGATTACCATAAGATTAGTGTGGGACACACTCAACACATACCCACTTTCTCTAAAACCCTGCTCTGTGCTTTTTCCTCATTCAAGTAAACCAAAAAATCACCTCTCACAATATCTTGTGCACACCAATTGCTCCATATATTATATACTACTATAACAACACTCATAAACCTCAACATAAATCATTACACTGTTCTAACAAACTCGGTACATAGATACATAGCAACAAAGCAGAGGGTGATAATCTACAAAACTAGGAGGTTTTTCTTCCCAATCCCACATAGTAATATTTAGAATAATTCATAATTATAATAGCAAAATACCAAAAAGTTGTTTTCTTTCATGAGACCGTTTTTTCATTTTCATCTCAGAGAACCTCCTCACCCTCTCGCAAGTCCTTCAATACAGCGGGGACCTCTGAGGGTTCCCTTTCCTCCGGTTCATCAGACCCGCCGAGATTTCCGACACAGGCGAACACGCTGGTCGGCATGGTGGCCGGAAACCAGACCCGCCGGTTCTTTTCTTCCTCACAATCTCGGTGGTGGCAGTGCAAGCCAGGGTGGTCCTGCAATCTACCCCACCATACCCTCCGGAGCCTGACGAGGTTCGGGCCGAACCGGCCGGTTCCAGAACCGAGTCAGGGGTCATCAGACCATCGTCGAGCCCACATTCTGGTAGCGGCAAGTAGTTGCACTCGAAGAGGTAACCAGAGAGAGAACCCTTAGTTCTGACCAGATAGTTGATCTGTGGGAAAAACAATACAGGTATATGAATGAGAAAAGAGCCAAAAAAGAAAAAGTATATATGTATATATATATAATATGCACAAAAAAGGGTGGGAATGCATTGTGTATTATGGAACAATAATGATAACGTTGGTAACGGGGCGAAATTAGGAGTGATAAAAGAGGACCTTGCAAGAAAGGGAGCAGAAGTGGTATGGGTCTTGCAGACTTCTGTCACAGGTGCTGCAGAAATTGCCGGAGCCTCTGAAGTTCCTTGCCTGTGGCCTTTGGTTTAAAAATACCACTTTTGCACTGTTGGTCGTGTAGGACTGTAGAGAGAGAAAGTAACCATGTGGGTGTGAGTGATAGAGCTCATAACATTTCACAAAGCGAACCATCCATTTGTGCAACTTCCACCCACTATCATGTAAGACAGACATGAAAGGAAAAAGAAAAAAAAAAAACCATATACTGAAATTCTAACTTCGCAAATTGATCTTCTTAATTAGCTTGCTTGAAACACCAGGTTGAGGTTGAAGTTGCACGAAGGACCAGAATTTTTATAATTATGTTTTAATGAAACTTTATGACTTTGCGCTGAATTATGCGGAATGAACTGAACCTGTATTTGAAAATTAAAGGGAAAAAGAAAGGTAAAAACATACTTGAACTGAAGTGCAGTCAATTAATTTTGCAGCGTCATCCAACCTTATAACATCATGATACACATATCTTCTAATCTGCAAAAAGGGTGTAAACAGAAGTTAAAAAATCCATGAGAGGATTTGTCTTGGGTGTGTTCATGTTTATTTGCATCTTGTGTGTAACGTAGTGAAGAACTGTACCTGCAAGAGTCTATGAGAGCGGTGAGGGGACAAACAGTGAGGGCAGAGACTGATGCAACAATCCAAGCAATAGACGTTCTTCTCGTTCTTCTTTGCCTCCTCGTGAATTATGCAAGCGTTGTAGAACTTCTCGGTGAGGAGGACTTGAAGCCAACGAGGAGGATGAGAGGAGGAAGAAACGAACTGCACGGGTGACTGAAGGAAGGAATTGAATTAAAAGAAATTGAGCAAAAATAAAGAGAAAAATGGAAGAAGAAAGCAGTAAGCAAGGAAAGAAGCAAAGTGAGGAAGAAAGGGTATCCACCATGTTTGCAATTTGAATTTTGATCGGAGAGTGAAGCGAATTAAGTTGAAAAGAGGCATAAAAATGGTATAGCTAAAGAAGAAAGCAGTGAGGTGTGTGAAAGGTGATTAAATTTAAGCAGAAAAATGTATACCCACCATTGTTTTTGGTAGTGAAATTTGAATTTGCGTATGTGGGTGTGTCAGGGTGAGAAGAAGAAGGAAAAAGAATTGGTTATGGAGGCATGATCAGAGTAAGTAAAAACTGGATTTTGAAAAAGGAAGAGAGAGAAAGAGAGAGTAAAAGGAAACGGCGCCTGGCAGCTGAAGATACAAATATTACTGTTACCAAGAAAGAATAGGCGAGAAGGAAAGAAAGGATGTGGTAAGGTGAGAAATGGTGTTAAAGACAATTCAGTCGTACACTACTCTTAATTGCTCCACAAGCTTCATCAAATCACTCATCAAAATCTTCCAAATAAATAAATAAATATATATATATATATAATTATCTCATCAAAATTAATTTTACCAGAAAATATACAGTATACTGTGCCTTTTCGATTTGTTTTACCGGTTTATTAATTAATTTACTGTTATTCCTTATTTTCTGACTATGATGATAACGAAAATGCCTTATGGGAAACCACTCAGTTTTGATTTTTGTGATTTTCGTTATTGTAAGAAAAATTGCTCTTAGTTTTATGAAATTCAAAGTTTTATGTATTATATGTATTAATTAACTTCATATGTATTGAATAAAAGTTACTTTAAAAAGTTTAATATCCATAAAATAGATATTATTTTTTTTCTTAAAAAAATATCGAGAACTAAAATGAAAAGCTTCTAAAATAAAAGAACAGAGAAATATTTTTAAGAATTACAGTAAAAATTGATACACTTATTGAAAATAAGAAGAATATTAATTGCATTCCAAAAAAGTTTGAAAAAAAAATAAGAATTAACTTTTAAGTGAATAAATACATTTAACGATAATTAATTAGAAAATAAATATGGATAACCATTTTAATATTTATCTTTTAATTGTCAAATTTATATTACTTGAATATATTTTAACAGTCTATATTTGATAAAATTAATAATTATTAAATATTAAATTCAATCAATTATTCAATAATAGACACATTAAAAAATTAATTAGTTACCATGTTAGTATACAAAATATTTTACAGAACTAAAATATATTAAGTATGTATATTATAAAATTTAATAAATTCATAATAATAGGAATCAATGTTTTATTAGTTAGCAAAACAAAATTTGTGTCAGATACAATTGTTAACATAATTATAATAAAGTGAATAAATTTGTCATACATATTATTAAAAAGTTAACAGTGCAAAGTTTATTTAGCTTGCTATTACCTATTTAAGTTTATTTTTATCATTTATATTATTTTGCCATGAAAATATTTCGTCAGTATAATTAAAAGCAAATAACTAACATCAGGTTCATAGAAGTAAAATCAAACTTTCCATACAGTAAGTGAAAATAGACGGAAATCCCATAAGTAAAGTCAAAAAATACAAAACAAATGTAATTTAAAAGAAAAATCTCACAAAATTCTAGATTTATAATAAAGATTACCTATTATTAATATTATAAGAAGAATAGCTATATAACTTTATGTAAATATAAATAATCAAAATCATTACTCTTTTGATTACAGAGTCTACAACCTGACAATTAGTTTAAAAAAATAATCATATTTTAGTTGTTCAAGATGATAGATTATATATTAAAGGTTTAAATATATTTTTAGTTTTTATATTTTAGAATGATTTTACTTTTTGTTTTTTTTTTAAATTAAGGTATAATTTAGTCTTTCAATTTTAGAAAACTCTGATTTTAATCTTTTCTATCAAACTTTTTAACTTTATTTGTTGTTTCAANTACGTTTCATTATAGCATTTGGATTATTTATACTATTTGACACATTTTTGTTTCAATGTTAACTGAGAAACGCGTTTGAAATAGCAAATAAAGTTAAAAAAATTTGGTAAAAAAGACTAAAACCAGAGTTTTCTAAAATTGAAGGACTAAATTGTACCTTATTATTTTGAAAGAGAGATTAAAACCAAAATTATCGCAAAATATAGGGACTAAACACATATTTAACTCTATATTAAATAATATAGATATATTAAACAATTAAAACTATTTTACTGCCAATAATAATAGTATTATGATAGAAAAATATTATATTTTATAATTTCTTAAATATAGCTCTAGTAATAAAGTATTTATCCTGACGTGATTTAAACATTGAAAATATTTGTTATTTAAAAAGCAGAAAATAAAATGAGTAAGCATAAAATAATGAAGGATAATGGAATAAAAATCGCAACTTTCTTTTTGCATTGTTGTTTACTAAGAGCCCATGTCCCGAAAACCCTAAAAACCCTAACCAAATGGTTGTCTTGCTGGCGCGTTTTCTCTCTCTCTCTCTCTCTCTCTCTCCGTGCTAAGTGCTAAATGACAAGACAAGAAACAGTGACTTTTCTCAGTTATCGGTAGAAAATGGTTGAAAAAGTGCCCTGTGTGAATAGGGCTTAAAATGACCATATTCGTAATGACAATTGTACCCACCACCATCTGTATCTCTTCCATACTTTCACATAATTTACTCTGATTAAATAACTTCATGTCTATTTATTTTCCTTAACTTGGTTTAATTAAGTAGGTTCATGTCTATTTATTTGGTATTTTTTTCAATGAATTAGTGTGAATAATTTAACTTTTCTTGCAAATAATCTATTTTTTTAAGAAAATATTACATATAGGATAGTTACGATAAGTTTTCAAAATGTATATGATCAGAATTTCGACTTGAATTCTTTTGACACTTTTTTTTTTCACACCAATAATCTTTATTTTAAATATTTGCTTTTAAAAAGAAAAATAAATTTGTCACCATTTCATTTAAAACTTAAATAAAAGAAAACTCATGTTTTATATCATGTAGTTTTATTAATTTATAAAATTAAAACATAATAATAAATAAAAGTTTTGAAATTATTTATACAACTTGCTCCCATTTTCATTATTTATTTTGTACATTTTAACTTAACACATGCAATCCTATGTTTCAGAATTTACATAACAAAGTAAAACTTTATAGTTTTAAAAATAAACTTTGAAAGTGTTTAAAATCCAAAATTGTCTAAAAAAAATAACAACTTTATTTAGAAATCATTTATTTCGTTAAAAATAAAACATGTAAGAATTTACCAAGTTAAATATTAGGGAGAGAAATGTAGATAAACTTAAATTTTTTTTAGATTATAGAGTGTTCAAAAATTTAGATAATTTAAAACATTCTACCAATAATTTAACAAATCTCACTAATGTTTTAGTCGAGCTTGATGAGTTTCAAAAAGTTTTAGAGCTATTTTTTCCTAAACAGAGTGATTAATGTTGACCATTGTCATCCAATTAAAACACGGGACGCAGAAAATAGACAATGAGCATAAGAAAAAGAAAAAAAACACTTTAAAAAGGAAAAAACAATCTTAAAGATTCAACTTGGAGATACTATTAATCATATTACTGAGGTTGCTAAAGAACTAATTGTTATACTAAGACAAGTTGATAGAGGGCCATCCAAAGGACATATTGGACCACTCACGAAAGCAATGAGAAAAAGGATGAAAAAGGAAGATGAAGCTCCAAGAACTTTACTTTTTTGGAGTATCAACTATTAGACTCTTCTTGGTAAATAGGTAGTATAACTTTCTTTAGACCTTGAATTTAGGCCAAAACATTGATTAATGTTGTTAAATAGCTTGACACACATTTAAGAGGAGATTAACGCCACCCTTTGGGCTTGAATCTTGATTAGCGCCGAATTGCTTTATTTGGGCCTTGAAGAAGCCTTGAATTTGGAAGGAAGAAGTGACGGAAGCAATTCCAAGCTCCATGAACCAGAAGTGACGCAGCAGATTGAAGGATAAGTGGAAATGGAAGTGCACGACAAGTGTTTAATAAATGGATCAGCGAAGGTTTGGTGAGTGTGTGAGGTTTCTCAAGCTCAGAAAGCTTTCCAAGAGGGAAGGAAGCTAGAGGAGAAGGTGTTGGATAAGCACACGAAGATGAACTCAGAGAAAATAGGTCTGGAGTAATCTCAACATCACTTTGATATCTTTTCTAGGTTGATTTTTACAAAGAGAAGAACCTCTCTTTTATAGATGAAGAGAGGTCTCCATTATGAGTGTGCAAAGTATCTAAATGTACAAATGAAGTGTGCTAGAGAAACTAAAGGAGCTTGGAGCGCAAGTTTCTTTCCAGCCATATTAAAAACGTGCATATTTAAAATATGATCTGATATGGCTAAGCGGCGAAGGGTAATGGTTGAGCACCTGGTGCAACCTGGAAGCTCTTTCCCCTTTGAAAATGCAATCCAGAAGGTATTGGCTCCAATCTGGAAACTACTTCATTTCTTCTCTTCTTTGCCTCCTTTGCTTTCTTTAGCTTACCAAGCCTGCTAGGATGATTAGGCATGGTCTCCAACCTTTATTTATGGCCTATAAAACAATACAAATGTATTTAGCAAAGGGAAGAAGGATTAATAAGTGATTCTCCATAGGAGTAAAGTAGTAAGTGATCCTTCTTCTTCTTGAATCCTTTTAGACATGGCTCTTGTCAGAGGTCCTATGTGCATCTTAGATGGTCCTTCATCAGTCCTTTCCTCTTAAAAAGGATCCGTCCTCAAATCTGCCTGTACATGTTGGGCATCTCATGTGAAAGGAATTAAGTTGCATATGTTAAAAGTGGGACTGACACCATAACTTTTAGGAAGGTCTAACATGTATGCATTGTCATTTATTTTCTTGACAACCTTGAAAGGACCACACCTCTTGGACTTAGTTTGGACTTTCTTTTGAGAGGGAAATCTATCCTTTCTCAAATGAAGCCATACTAGGTCACCTTCTTTAAGAATTACTTTTCTTCTCCCTTTGTTGTTGTACTTAGTATATTTTTTAGTTTGTTTTTCAATATGGGTTTGAAACTTTTCATGCAATTTCTTAATAAACTTTGCTTTTGAAACTCCTTCTTTATGAAGAAAAGAAGAAGAATCTCGAAGATGTAGTAGATCAAGAGGTGTGATAGGGTTAAAATCATAGACAACCTTAAAAGGAGAAAGATTAGTAGTCTTGTGGACTACTCTATTGTAAGCAAATTCTATGTGAGGTAAATGATCATCCTAATTTTTATGATTACCTATTAACTTCACCCGTAATAAAGTAGATAGAAATCTATTTACTACTTCTTTTTGCCCATCAGTTTGTGGGTGACATGTAGTAGAAAATAATAGTTTAGTTCCTAGTTGTGCCCATAAGTTTTTCAAAAGTAGCTAAGAAACTTAACATCTCTATCAAAAATTATAGTTTTGGGTAAGCCATGCAATATTATTATTTCCTTAAAGAAAAGTCTTGTTATATAGCTAACGTCATCTACTTTGTGGCATGCTATAAAATGAGCCATTTTGCTAAAACGATCAACTACCACAAAGATAAAATCAAACCCCTTTTGAGTTCTTGGTAGGCCTAGGACAAAGTCCATACTAATATCCTCCCAAGGGGAACTAGCTATTGGAAGAGGAAGGTAAAGCCCATGAGGCATAACTTTTGATTTAGCTTGTAAGCAAGCTATACAACTAGAGCAATGCCTTTGAACATTTACTCTCATGTATGGCCAATAAAATTTGCTTTTCAAAATATTTAGAGTTTTATCAACTCCATGATGGCGCACGAGTCCTCCTCCATGACTTTCTTTAGTAAGAAGCCTTCTAATGGATTCTTGGGGTATACAAAGTTTTCCCTTGTTATAAAGATACCCCTCAGACAAATAGAATCCATCAAATACTTCTTAAGACGTGAGGAATAAGTGGATGCAGATGTTGGATCAGTTTCATAGAGTTCTTTAATGTCATCAAATCCTAGTATTTGTGATCCTAGGGTGACTAATAATGCATGACGTCTAGATAAAGCATCCGTAACAACATTAGTACTCCCTTTTTTATATTTGATGACATAGGGAAACTGCTCGAGGAACTCTACCCACTTTGCATGTCTCTTATTTAATTTTCATTGACCTTTAAGATACTTGAGAGATTCATGGTCAGTATTGATAATAAATTAACAAGAGACCAGATAATGCTCTCAAGTCTTCAATGCTCGTAGGAGGGCATATAACTCTTGTCATAGGTAGGATAGTTTAAAGTTGGTCCCCTAAGTTTTTTGCTAAAGTAAGCAATGAGATGACCTTCTTGAATTAACACAACTCCTATCCCTACCCCACATGCATCACATTCTAGCTGAAAAGCTTTGGAAAAATCATGCAAGCGTAAAATCGGTGCATGTGTTAACTTATGCTTCAAGGTCTCAAAGGCTAAAACTTGTTTTTCACTCCAAATGAATGACGCATTTTTCTTGACAAGCTCATTGAGGGGAGCAACAATAGTAGAGAAGTTTTCTACAAAACGTCTATAGAATCCAGTTAGACCAAGGAAACTTCTTACTTCTCCCACTGTTTTTAGAATAGGCCATTCTTGGATAGCCTTGATCTTCTCAAGATCAACATGGACATCGTCTTTGCCAACTTTGAATCTAAGGAAAATTACACTCTCTTAACAAAAATTACATTTGTCAAAGTTGGAAAGTAAATGATGTTGTTTAAGCAAAATCAAGACCTTCTTGACATGGTGAAGGTGTTCTTTAAGACCTTTGTTATAGATTAAAATTTTGTCAAAGTAGACCACAACAAACCTTCCTATGTATTCCTGAAGGACATGATTCATTAAGCGCATGAATGTACTAGGAGCATTGGTTAAGCCAAAAGGCATGACTAACCATTCATATAAATCAAATTTGGTCTTGAAAGCAATTTTCCATTGATCTCCTTCTTTTATTCTAATTTGGTAATATCCGCTTTTAAGATCAATTTTGGTGAACATGTTTGCTTCATGTAACTCATCTAACATGTCATCCAATCTAGGAATAGGGTGCCTATACTTAACAGTGATGTTGTTGATGGTCCTACAATCAATGCACATCCTTCAAGATCCATCTTTCTTTGGGACCAACAACACTAGCACCGCACAAGGACTAAGGTTTTTCTGGATCCACCCTTTACTTAATAAATCATTGACTTAGTTATCTATCTCTTTTGTTTCAATTGGGATGGTCCTATAGGCTGGCCTATTAGGAAGGCTAGCCCCAGGAATCAAATCAATTTGATGTTCTATTCCTCTTAGAGGTGGTAAACCACTTGGTACCTCTGTAGGAAATAAATCATCAAATTCTCTCAAAATCTTTTGTAACCCTTTTGGAAGAGAATCAGTTGATAATTTATGGACACAAGTGCCTCTTTGCACTAGAGAAGAAAATAAGGTTGTCCAAGAAAAAGATTTTTAGAAATTTTGGATTGAACAACATCTTTGGTCGAGGCACGACCTACCAATCTCACATTCTTCTCTTTTGACATTTTTTTATTTTTGTTTTTTCCCCCATCCAACTTCTTCTTAAGAATTATTTGATCCTCTCGTACTTGTAACAGTGTAAAAGGACACAAGACAATTTTCTTGCCTTTATGTTGGATGATTCGTGCAGAGCTTGTTTATCGAATTGCCAGGGTCACCCAAGTAAGATGTGCCCAGCTTCCATTGAAAATATATCACAAATGATTTGATCTTCATATTTGCCAATGGATATAGGTAAACTTACTTGTTCCTTGACTACTATCCCTTCATCCTCTTTTATTCGTTGAAGTTTGTAAGAGTTTGGATGGGGAGTAGTAGTTAAGCCTAGCTTTTCAACCATTCTGGAGCTACAACAATTACAACAAGAACCGTTATCCACAATCATTGAACAAGTTTTGTCCAAAACTTTACAGTGTGTGCGGAATAGATTTTCACGTTGGGATTGTTTAAGCTCAACATGCTTTGTTTTTACAAGTCGTTTGACCATAAGTAAATCTCCATCACAAGGTGGAGCCACATGTTCCTCGTCAGACATGAATGACTCAGACTCACTTGAGGAAGACTCCTTACTATCTCTATCATGCTCAAGCATGCAGGTTGACCTCTTTGTGTGACACTCAGAAGAATAGTGTCCCCTTTCCCCACATTTAAAACAATGGGTCTCCCTACTTTTATTGTCCCTAAAGGACTCTTTGTGAGTCTTGTCTCTCTCTTCCCCCTCCCTCTCTCTCTTTTTCTCTTCTTATCTCTTTTTCTTTTCGTCTCATTCTCTATTTTTCTTTTTCTTGAGGTTCCTCATAACTCGATTGACTACCATCCCTCTTAGGATCTTTCTTATACATGGAGGTGGTAGGGTAAGTGCTCCTAATGGAAGCTTTCTTCTATTTTACTCTTCCACTTTCACACATAGCTTGACGAAATCATTGAGATCTAGGTAAGGTAAGAGTTTTATCTTATCATGTATCTCATAGTTGAGCCACTTTGGAACCTAGCTATGGTGAATCTATCTTCCTCTTGGATTTCAGCTCGTAACATGAGTAGTTCCATCTTATGTTGATACTCCTCAACATTCATGTTTCTTTGTTGGAGTCTACGGAGCTTGCCCATGATCTTCCTTGTGTAATATGCTGGAATATGTCTTCTATGCAAGGCCGCTTTAAGGTCATTCCAATATTGGATGGTATATTCTTGTTGCATCCTTTGATCTCGAATCAAAGATGTCCACCAATATAAAGCAGCGCCTTGAAAATTCAAAGTTGCCAAGGTAACTCTTATTGCATCATTAATGTGGTAACACTCAAAGATATGTTCTACCTTCATCTCCCACTCAAAATACTTTTCTACATTATCTCGGCCATAGAAAGGGGAAAGTCAAGTTTTGGCTCCACATGATGATCTCTATGATTGTGGTGTCTCGTAGGAGGGTGTTGATTGTAGTCATTGTGATGACCACCATAAATATTTTGGTCACTATGATGGGAATGATGATCACCACAATCATTGTTATTTCTATGGGAAGACTCAACATGATCATTGGTGAAGCTCGACTTGAGTCATATTAACCTCTTCACTTAGGTGTACATTATTAGAATCATTTTGAATTCTCCTTTGCACAATTGAATGACTTATACTTGTGAAGTAAGAAAGAAAGGATTTCATAAGAGTTTTGAAAACTTGCACAAGTAAAGAGTCTAAAAAATTTCACAAACCTTTTTTTTAGACTTTTGGGAAGGATTTCTAAAAAGATTCTAGAGGTAAAATTAACCAAATAGCTCCCAAGAAGGAGAGGTGAGTCACAAATGGACAAGCTTAAGAACCAAGTTCTTCCTAGCCAGAGTTTCTTTGGGTGTTCTTACCTTAGTTTCTAGGTAGAAATCTTTCAAAAGCTTTTGAATGCAAAAATGAAAATGAACCTAGAAACCAAATGAAGGTTTATCCAAATGCAACGCGTACCTATATATCACAGAGAATTAAAACATAAAAGGCATTCAATTTATGGTCATTGTGCAACATCAAAAAGATGTGAAAAAAGTGTTGATTGGTGATGAAATGCTATTGGATTATGAAGGCAAATTGCAGCTTTGAGCTCAACTCTTGAAGCCCATTCAGCAAGCTTTCCACTTCCTAGTATGCTACCCTCTTGGAGAAAGGTTTCTACACCTTGGATACCTCACTAAAACGTCACAATACCACTGCCAAACACCAAACCAGTCATAGCAAACATAATAACTGCACCAATTTTCATATTCACGAAAGTAGATTGGATTGCACACTTAGAAGCCAAACAAGTTGAATACAATTGAATTGAAGTATGAAATAAAAAAAAGGGACACAAAAGGAACCTAAGAAAGACACTAGAACAAATTAAACAAGCAACAAAACAAAAACGCAAATCAAAATCAAGTGCATTGAAACTGTTTGATAATTTTGCAAACTATTTGATGAAATGTCCTAAAGAAGTTCAAATTTTACGATTTTTGAATTTTGGGGTCAAATCTGGATTACTTGGTTTTCAATTTCTTTTTATGATTGTTCTATACTTTTTTGATCATATAATTCCATTTGGAAACATGAATCCAGCTCTTGCCAACCCAAAATTGAAAATTAAAGTAAACAAATTTTCAAACAGCACTTGAAATGCAAACTACACTAGAAAATGGCTTGTAAATTGGTGGTTTTAAACGAAAAAAAATGCTTGGAAGTGATTCAGCATCTCAATTGATGTTTCAAAAACTTTATATCATCATTTTGAATATAAGAAAACAATTAAACAATAAAGAAACAAACTGCAAAGCTAAATCACTAGTCCAATTCCATGTGAAAGCAAATTAGATGGTTTAAAGGGTGATTCTACATATAGGCTTAAAATTTACCAAATGAACAGTGCACACAACTTCCAAATGGCAAAATACACCTGCTCAAATGTTGCACATGCACAAACACAACAAGATTCAACAAATCACACTTGCTATGGCCAATTACATAGCAAAAAATCACCAAATGCACCAGTATTTAGAAATAAGTGGAAACAATGTTGAATGGAAGTTGCAATGACTCAAAGAGATCTTAACACACTAGATCTAAGTATAGAATATCAGCTAGAGAATTTTGAATGACCTAAGACACATCAATGACAACAATCACGGTGAAAAATATTGAATGAAACAGTGGACAACACCTGTTACAGGATTTTTAGCAACTCAACCATGTTTTCTGCAATTCAGTGGTGAATCTAAGTTGATAAAAATTTAGCAATGCTTAACAACATTAAACAAACTTGAACAAAGGTTTAGAAACATGAAATCTGGACAGAAACAGATTGCACATGATTGAACCAAAAATGATTTGTTTATGCAGATTTTGTGCAAATAGATTCAAGTTTTGGCATGTTTGAGCTCTTATGATAAAGGCTAGACATTATCTAACTGCCTTATATGATCAATATATTGCTAGAAATGCTCTTGAACTTAAATTAAAAAGAAAAAAAATTAAAGCTGAACAAATTCAATTACTTGTACAAGACTTTTGCACAAGACTTGGACAAACTAGTAATGGAAATTAAAACTAGAATGAACCAAAAACAATTGATTTTCACCGTTTAAAATGATCAACAAACACTTTAGGAACAAAGGAAATAAACTAACATCACAGCAAACACAAAAATGAAGCGAAAAAAAAAATTCAAAACATCAACATATTGGACAACACATGACAAAAATTGAAAAAATAAAAAATATAGTGGCTTAACTCTTGAACACAAGCGTGGACATGCTAGCTCTGACTACCAAATGATGGAAGCAGCTCCACAAACTAGAAGTGACGTAGCAGATGGAAGGATGAGTGGAAATGGAAGTGCATGCCAAATGTTTGATGAATGGATTAGCAAAGGTTTGATGAGTGTGTGAGGAACTCAGAAAGTCTTCCACGAGGGAAGGAAGCTAGAGGAGAAGGTGTTGGATAAGTACACGAAGATGAACTCAAAGAAAATAAGTTTGGAGTAATCTCAACAACGCTTCAATATCTTTTCTATGTTGATTTTTACAAAGAGAAGAGCCTCTCTTTTATAGATGAAGAGAGGTCTCTATTATGAGTGTGCAGAGTATCTAAATGTACAGATGAAGTGTGTTGGAGAAGCTAAAGGAGCTTGGAGCGCAAATTTCTTTCCAGCCATATTAAAAACGTGCATATTTAAAATCTGGTCCAATATGGCTAAGCGGCGAAGGGTAATGGCTGAGCGCCTGGAGCAGTCTGGAAGCTCTTTCCCCTTTGAAAATTTAATCCGGAAGGTATTGGCTCCAATCCGGAAACTACTTCATTTCTTCTCTTCTTTGGATTCTTTGATTTCTTTAGCTTGCCAAGCCTCCAAGGATGATTAGGCATGGTCTCCAACCTTTGTTTATGGCCTACAAAACAATACAAATGTATTTAGCAAAGGGAAGAAGGATTAATAAGTGATTCTCCATAGGAGTAAAGTAGTATGTGATCCTTCTTCTTCTTGAATCCTTTTAGACATGGCTCTTGTCAGAGGTCATATGTGCATCTTAGATGGTCCTTCATCAAGAAGCCTTGGTTGATCAACTTAAGGGACAAACTCTCATGCCTCGAACTTGGATGTTAGTTGAGAGTTAGTTGAAGGGAGAGACTCTCATTCATCCCTCCTTGGACAAGGAAGGTTCAAGGTTCTTTTCAAGTGCATGTACTTTTTTCTTTCTAGAGGGTTCTCGTTCTCCTATAAAAGGAGAGCTCTTCCCTTTATAATATCTTAGAACTTGAATGATATTAGTGAAACTTTGCCAAAATTGCAAGACTCACTTTTTTAAGTTCTCTTGGAGTTGTCTCTTTTCTAGACTTCTTATACCTTTTTCTTCAAGGTTGGCCCAACCTCCTTTCAAGATGCATCACTTGAAGTACCTGAAAAATACTAGAAGGGGGGGGGGGTTGAATAATGTTTATGCAAAATGTTTTCACAACCCTTCTAATATAGCACGTAGGCAAATGCGTGAAGTATTCTTTTTAAGGCTTAGACGGTTGACTTAAAATATAGGCTTTGTAAGGATCAACATGCTAATTAGAATAATTTCTACTGCAGCATTTATAAGAACATCCCTTAGAAATAAATAACCGTTTAGCCTGGAAGTTTTTGTATTTTCAAATGTAAAGCTCAACTGCAGGTTTTCTAAAAGGATCATTTACAAAAGAAAAGAGAGAATAACATAAGAGATTTTATACTGGTTCCTCCAACTGAGTTGCGTCTAGTCTCCTCCGCAAAGGGTTCCACTATAATTTTCACACGAATACAAATGAGTATTAGCACCACTCCTGGTACTCAGCTACCTCGTCAAGATTCCCTTTGAGTATTCGCGCTACTCTTGGTACTCAGCAAACCGTCGAGATTTATTTGAGTATTCACACCACTCCTGGTACTTAGCGCCCCATTGAGATTTCCTTGAGTATTCGAACCACTCCTAGTTCTAGACTACCGCACCTAGATTCCTCAACTCAAAAGGAGTTCAGTTGTAAGTATTTTGATTCTTTTCAGAATTGCAATCAAGGATTGCTTACGAGCAGTTTTGGACTAAATCTCTCTGATGAGTCGATATTTTCTTGACTTTACTTAGTTTATTGTGCTAGAATTAATCAGGGAATTGTGCTTAATTTTCCGGTATTTTCCCGTTTTTCCTAAATATGCTTAATTTGACCGGAAATTCTAATTTTAATTAATTTGAATTTTCTGAGCTAATTATTTGCATTATTATTTGCAGGGAAAATTTTGGAAACACAATTTGGGACATTTGGAGGAGACAAAATAAAGTCAAGACTTTTCACTTGGACATTTCAAATTTAATTACATTGTAACTTAGTAGTATAGAATATTTTTAATTAAACTTGTAAACATTGGACCAATTTTTGGCAAAATAGTTTGAGCCCAAATAGGAAACATGACATGGCACCTAGGGTTTTGCAAAGTAGGTGGACCCCACCTCATTTTTTTGAAGACACATGGCCTCCTAGTAGAACCAGCCGTCACTTTTGGCTAAACAACTCTCGGCTGGAAAAAAATTGGAGGAGAGCATTAGGCTGCTGCAATGTTTTCTTTGAAGAATGTTGATGCTATTTCTTGATTTTGGATGAGGGAAGTCACGACCAATTTCTTTTGCTGGTGCACATGAATGAAGCTTGATTCACGGAGCCAGGACACACTCTGCACTTTCAATTTTTTTTGGCTGGGAATGTTTTTAGAAAGTCGGGTATTGACGCTTATAAGGGGAGGAATGAAAGAAAAATCACATTTTCTTTTCTCAATTTCTGAACGCTAGATTCAATTCTAGAATCAAGGTTTTGATTCATTTTGGATTTAAGAGAAAGCCTGGAATTATTTGGGAGCACGTTTCATTTTTATTTAAAGAGTTTGCACACTTTGCTTTCATTTTTATGCTTTCATTATGATGCATTGATTGATTGGAAATGGAGAGCAAGTTTTTTATCTTAAAGAAGAAATACATAACGGTGACAGTTGGGATAAAAGTTCCAATTCTTTTGCTTTGAATTCTAGCTACATGCCTTCCTTTCTTTTCTACTGTCACGGGTTACATCCTTGAGGTGCACAATGTTACTTCCATTTGATTAAAGTTGGTGTTGATTTTAGTCTAGCCAATTGAGGGGCTGATTTAATTGGTTTGAAGGGGGTTCCTTTATGCATTTATTTTGGGCTGAAACGGTGCTTACACATGTACCTAAGGGAAGCAACACAGTGGTTTAATTGGAGTGGCATTTTTAGTTTTCAATTCTTTAAGAAGAGAGCTGTAGCGGTGATTGTTTTCATTCATGTGTGGAGGTGCTTCCGGCTGAAGAGTTCAATTTCTTTTAGAAGTGGTATGCGCTGATTTCATGGTTGGAGGAGTGTCACGGCTGGAAGCAATTCCAGTTTTAATATTTGTGCTTTATAATTGAAGAAATGAATTGGTTTTGGTGCAAAGGGGAGGTCACGACCCATAGATTAATCTTTTAGGAATTTATAGTTTTAATTTGTTTAAGTAGGTGCATGTGTCATTTGAATTGATAGAAGAAAAAAAAATATGTTGTTTTACCTTTCTTTAAATTAGTTTTGCAATTGATAGTTTTAACTGTGCTTAGATATTTGTTTGCTCTAGTATTGGGTTTAGCATTTTCACTCTCTGGACTCGATTTTAAAAAAATAACTGCAACCATACCAGAGGTCCAAATGCTACGTTTTATATATCACATGAAAGATAATTTAGTCTACTTTCTAGGGAAAAAAAACCTCATCTCATTTAGAGCTCTGTAGAAAAAGTTATGGGTAAAACATTGAGCAAAGGTCAGAGCTGTCCAATTCCAGCGTGAATTTTCGTATTTACTGTAGCAGTTTCGTTTTTACGGTTTTAATTTCATTTTAATTTTTCCGCATTCACCACGCAAACCTTTCACAACCCCCCCCCTCCACTTTGTGTTAAACCTAAGACTCGAACCACATTTGGTCCTTGAGAGACGACCTAGGGGTCATTCCCTAGCTCTACTGCATTTCTCATATGCAATCAAATTTGATTGGGCGGCGACACCCATCACTCTCCAGAGAGGATATGAATACAATATAACACAATTTAAACACTCGAAAGGTTTTCTCTCTAAGATCTTACAAAAGTAAGAGATTTGACGCTTAAGCTCAAGAGTACCTCTTTCTTTTTTCTCTTCTCTTCTTTTTTCTTTAGCTCAGATATAATCTTTTCTTTGAGCTCTTTTTCTCAATTTTTCTTTATAGGATAGATATGGCGTTGTAAGCTTTGTGAACTTGATATACTCTATTCTATCATCTTGATTTTGTTCGTGGGAGATCTTTTATTTATAGGCTTGATGGACTTTTATCCGTTAGACATCGTTTGTAGTTCGTAGCCTTGATGCTTGTATTTTCTCTGTCTTCTTTTCAAAGAAGCCACTGTGTAGGTCAACTTTGTCATAGTAGGCATACTTTTTTAGTCATTTGTTTAAGTAGGTTGTACGATCTTTTTGGACTTTGCTTCAAAAGAGGAATATTCCATAATTTTTTTTTTTAACATCCACATTTGATTTTTGATTTGTAGCACTATGGATGTGTAAAATACCTTATTTGTAAAATTAGAGTAATTTCAAGAATATTAACAATTACAATTTCAGGCAGTGTTATTACTAATATAAAAAATTTAAGAAACAACCAGAATAGGAAAGAGAGAAATAATTAACTTAACAGAACATTGGGTGTTGATTGATCAAATCCTGTCAAAAGTTGAAAGAATATTTTTCACTATTTATAGTTATGTTAGACCAAAAAGGGAGAATGTAAGATAAAAGTGTCGAATGAAGTGACAAAAACACAAAAGAGGAGACAGAGAAGCAAACAAGAGTCATGTAAAGGGATTAGATAACAACAACGGACAAAGCTTGTGCGATTTGACACTTTGGTCAAAACTTTTGATTAAGACTTCTTTAATTATGTAATATGTAACCGTGCCACACTTATATTTTGTCCAATGCTATTCGACATTGACGGGATGGAAAGACGAGAGGAGAGTGGACTATTTTTGACGAAAGTGTGAAGTGAATTTGGAGGAGAAAAATCCCAAATGTAAAATTATTGATGGATGTATCTATCGATAAATGAAACAAACACATCTTTTAGTAAATTCATCGATAAATATTGACAAAAATATTTGTCGATAAATAAAATATAAGTATCTGTCGATAATTGGTGAGTAACTCTATCAATAATTAATATTTACTGTGAGATCATATGCTATTGGTAATAATCCATTGATAACTTGTGTTTTTCTTATAGTGACTCTTGTTGTGGTTGCTTGGTTATGCTATATGAGACCATTCAGGCATCGATGCTACCATGAAAAGAGTTAAATATGTGCTTTACATTGATTAATGAGGTTATGTGTGTCTCAATGTTGGTTGTCTGAACAATCTAAGTGTGACACTTTTGCTACTCTTGTATTGTTACAACCATTGTCTACTTGACCATATTTGGCAACTTTGTAACGACAACATATTAGAATGGATTTCGTAGAAGGGTTACCTAATTCGTTTGAGAAACATGTCATTTTTGTTGAGGTTTATAGATTTGGTAAGTTGCTCATTTCACAACTATTATATCCCTACACTTTAAGGGAAGTAGCTCAGTCATTTATGGGTACATACATGAGTGTCCATAGAGATAATGTATTCATAAATCAATTTAAACATTAATTTATGACTTTTCAAAGAGTTAAAATTGAACTTTCAACTAGCTATCATGTCTAAAAACCTATCTCAGATGCATGAGTGCAGATTCCCCGCATAACTGGTCTAGATGGTATGGCCTGTTGGGGGGAGGTTCGACACACACATAGATCTCCACACATGGTAAGACATTGTCCGCTTTGGGCCAAGCCCTCACGGGTTTGCTTTTGGTACCACTCCAAAAGGCCTCTTACCATTAGAGGTATCTATGTGTATATAAACCCATGACCAGCCCTTCTTCTACTCAATGTGGGACTTTATTTGCACTCCAACATCCTCTCTCAATCAAAGGACTATGGTCTCCTTCCTCCCTCGCTGCGGAAGTCTTATGGTCTTGTCATCCCGAGTACACCATGGTCAACACGGAGCATTTCTCTTTTGCCCTCTTTCACGATCCATGGTCACACTGAGCATTTCTCTTGCTCCCCCCGCCTCTCAAGATTCATCCGACGATCCGCCACTGGCCTCCTGCCTAGCTCACCTGATCATTGGG
>NW_014543816.1:293490-308190 GCF_000741045.1 Vigna radiata var. radiata | reverse complement strand
CGTACTCGTCTGAGCCCGGTCACCAGACCCGAACCTTGGGCTCTGATACCACTGTTGGGGGAAGGTTCGACACACACATAGATCTCCACACATGGTAAGACATTGTCCGCTTTGGGCCAAGCCCTCACGGGTGGTTGGATGCAATGCAGGATGAGATGAAATCTCTGCATGATAATCACACTTATGACTTGGTGAAGTTGCCTAAGGGTAAGAGAGCCTTAAGGTTTTGGCTAGAGAGTGGTGTCAATTCCTTATATAGTTGGACTCATATCTCATTGATGTTTGTATCTCCTCGGTGAACCTCCTCCTTAATAGACCCAACATGACTTGTGGCCGAACGGTGGTATAACACCACTTGCCACACCACGACTAAAGCTACTTCCTATGAAGTCATGAATGATCATCCACCTTTTTCCATCCTCACATTCTAGGGAAATCCATGGTGCAGTTAACTGATAGCAGCTTAAGAAAAAAGGAAAAATGCTGAAGCTAACCAAATTTCATTGTAGAAGAGTTTAAGAGAGAATGAAGCAATTAGCTAATAAGTTCATAACAGATAATAATTATCATATAGGTGATCTAGTATTATTTGAAATTGATCCTTATATGCATATTTCAGTAGCTTACAGAAGCAATGCTAAGTTTAGTTCAAAGTATTTTGGGTCTTACATGAGATCATTGATTGTATTGGGATAGTAGCTTATAAGTTGGACCTTTGTATGCAGTTAAAGATTCAAAATGTCTTCCTCACTTCACAGCTCAAGAAACATGTTGGAGATGTAGTAACTTTTACCTATCTACCATATCAAGTTCAAGATGCTTTTACAGAAAAGAAACAGGAAGAAAATCTGGATAGGATAATTGTCAAAAGGAAAAGAGCTACAGTAACTAAAGTTGTTAAATTGAAGCCCCAACTTCCGGAGATGCATCAATTGGAAGTTCTATTATGAAGTAGAAATTTCTTATGTTCAATCCTTAAAAAGAAGGATATATTTAGACTTTGATATGATATAGTGTAATTCAGACGTTGTTATTAACTGTTGAACTGAGTTAATTAAATATATTCGTTAATATATATAGCAAAGAAACTCTTGATCATAACATAGCGTTCATTCATTCAAGCAAGATTATTGCAATCCTCTCTCTTAATATAGTATCTTTTCTCTTGTAGGGGTTATCCTTCATATATGTTCTTAGAGTACCTTCTATCTCTAGAACTAAGAAATATTCACATCACACTATACCATGAATTTGGAGTTATTCGGTGGTAGTTGGAAGCGGTGCTGTGTGGTGTGGTGGCGAAGCAGCTGAGTCATAATACATTTAACTGATTTACTGAATGCAGCAGAAGCAACAGGAATTGTCACCTCCATTTCAAAATTTGTGTCTTACGGTGGAACAAGAATTAGGTTCTGCATTTTCTTTGAAGCAGCTACATGACCAATTCTGCAAGCAACTTCAAATCAAGTGGTGCCTGAATTTACATGAAGCACCAATTGTTATACGCATGGAAACGACTCCTTGCAGTCATCTGATTTGACGAAGGTGCACCCCCTTCTGATTCAAACTTGAGCAATTCTTCAAGTAGTTGGTGGGCATTAATCTCTTAACCAATAATTCTTGTGGTGATTAATGGAGCGCATGAGAAGTGCAGATCCAAGTGTGGCACATGTTGAATTATCAGAGACTTTGAGTGGTGGTTGGATTATTTTAATTCAAATTAAGCAGAATTGGAAACTGAATTGAAGCTTCAGAACAATTGCTGACCCATTCGGTGAATTTAACCAAAATCTTGAAATAAAGTTCCTGCCTTAAAATTTGGGAGTCATCTATCCTTTTGTTGTTGTTTTCTTTTCTTTTATATCTTAGTATTGATTTATTAGTTTCCTTTCTATTTCATAATAATAGATTTAAAAATCTTTTTATGCGACATAGTACCGTGAGTTAATCTTTTAAAGAATTTCGACAGATTGAAATTACCAAATTGATTGCTAAGTGCTAGTATGCATAGTTTGAGAATTTCTTTAAATTTTGAGAAATTTAAAGTACAAATTAAAACAATATTATGTTTGTCCTAAATTTTTTTAGATTTAGATTTATTTGAATTATTTTTCATCAGATAGTTTCATTTCTTTGAATAGTCTTGATTCATATCTTACAATCTAATAATTTTAATTATTTAGCTTAATTGCTTTGATTTACATTTTTTAGTAGTAATTACAAATATGTTATTTAAATTATTTTTGCGTTTTAAAGCATTTTTTTATTTGTTAAACTTTTAATTTTGTCATTTTTTTACTAGTTTTTTAATCTATTAATTGATTTTGAGCTTTCTAGTCTGTATTTAAAATTCTCTAGTTTTATTATAGAAATATTAATTTTTTTACCTCTTTCAATTTGAATTGTACTTGAATTTGTTGAATATTTCCTTTATTGAATATTAAATTCTTGATAAGTTAATTGAATTTTGTTTTAAAAAAATAAAGAGGAATTCGAATGAAACTTGGTAGTCTTTCAAGAGAGGAAGTTAACTGAATATAAACAATTTAAATAGTCTATATTTTTGTTTTTTTTTAATTGTGCAGACTATGATTTGTATAAACAAGTTTTTGTAATTTTTTTGTTACATGATTAACTATATCTCCATAGTACAAAATTAAATAATCACATTTGGAGAAATAATTAATTTACCCTACCTTATATTTTTAGATAGAAGGGAAAATTAAAGAACTTTTTATCCATTAATTATTAATTATGATAGATGTTATACTATTAGATTGTGAATTATAGAATATGTCAACAATGGATGGAAATAATTAGTAGAAAAGTAATGACGTTGAAATAGCATGACTTAAAATTGGTACAAAACAAGAAAGATAATTTTATTTCTCTCCAATGAGTTTAGTAAAAGAAATTACATAATCTATCTAATTATTGGCAGCAGCTGGCTCCCCTTGTGGTGCAGTTTCCTTTGTACGAGGTTGTGTGGGGCAAGATTTGGGACACTGGAAAGGTTTCGCATTTCGACTCACTACGACCCCAAACATGGCTCCTAAGCCGAATACAAGGCCTATCTTAACTGGACTCATTTGCTTTGATGCTGAGTGCTATGTAAGAAGAAGAAGAAATATCAGCAAAATATATACACACTCCAATTCTGCCAAGGAGAAATATTTTAATCGCCCCACGCCTTCTTTTACTTGACCAAGACTCTTATTCTAATTATTTTTTAGGAAAATAAAATTTTAACACCATTTTTTGACATCATTTTGACATTGCACACGTGTCAAAATGTGGTTGGACGATTTCAAATTAAAAAAAAAACTTTGATTTTTCTCTTCCAAATATATCCCTGTCTCAACTTTTTTAATTTGAAATCGTCCAATCACATATTGACACGTGTACAGTGTTAAAATGGTGTCAAAAAATAATATTAAAATATCATTTTCCTATTTTTTAGTATACGTGGTTTGCGTGTAAAATTTGTAGTCTGAACATTTCAAAGGGCCATTGAAAAGTTGCCATATACAAAAGCATACGGAGTGTTTTATGCACCCCATGGTTTCCTCCTGCACACACCTCGTAGGGTAAGAAAAAAATGTCCCAAATTAAAGTCTTTATTTTAATTTTTCTTGTCTACTTAATGTATCGGCTCTGCCACTATTGCTACCGTGAAAGGTGTGAGATTTACATTGTTTCTTTTCTTTTATGAGGTTTGCGCATATTTCAGATTATGCTATACAAAATCCTTTTAGATTTTATAATTTGGAATTATTTTTATATTATTCTAGAAGTATTTTCAGTTCGACTGTGTAATTTGAAATATACTTCCGAATTTAAAGAAGTAAACTAGATTGCACAATTTGGAGATGTGATATTTAAAAATGGAGATAGATTATTTTACTAATAAAAAGCTAGAACTTATAAAAAGAATAATAAATTAATCAAATTTTATTTTATAAAAATCACGATTTCTCTAAAACTATTCTTTTATTTTGTTTGATTTCTTTATAGGATCATAATGATGAATCTACTCTATTATTTGACGATTAGAGGATATAATAGGACTCTGAGTGTAGAAGGTTACAATTCTATTTGATCAATTTTTTAAATATAGTTTGTCCATCTTTTGTTTCAGTTTTTAATTTAAAATATATTTTCATGTAAGGTATTTTGGGCTTACATGTAGCGTTTAAAGAATTAGGATGAATCTTTATTAAATTAAGATTGTTAGAATGTGATCATAACATTTATATGAGTTGTATATGTTTACGTATTGTTTCTTGTGTGAATAAAGACTTCTAAAGATAGTGAATTATTGTGTTAGTGGTTCATAATCCAGGTGAGGAAAATTTCCGAATTTAATTTTATTCAAATCTTAATCAATTTTGTGATTTGTGGAAGTGGCAAGATTAAGTGATTTCTTAATTGTTTTTTGATTTGTTGATACAAATGCTTTATTGAGCTTGGAATTGTGTGTGTAATCATTACGTTAATTGAATATGATTGTGAAACATAGTTTAAGTATGATTGAACTTTTATCATTCAACTGGTCAAGATATAATCTAATTTTGAGTATGGTGCATCAAATTTATCATTGGCAACTATCTCAAGTAGGTTTTCATTATAGTATGTTCATTTTTTTTATGCAATTGAAATGTAAATAGCTAAGATATACTTAGTTAATCAATACGACATGCATATTAGCTTCTGTCACGCATTAAGCAATGTTTGTATTGAACCTTATTATTCGGTGGATTACTGTCTGACACAGTAATCGTGTTCTTATTAGTTAGTTAGGTTTTTCTTATTTGTAAAGTTTTCCTTTTTCCCATTTAGAACTCTATAAATAGAGTTTTCCCCGTTTTCTTACTTGCACTTTTTAGATACTTTGTAACCAAAAAGAAGAAGAAGAATAATGTATACAGTACACAGAAAATAGAATGAGTTTTTTTTACTAACCTTTGTTCAGTGCTTTCATCTCCCTTTTTCCTTCTCTTTTTCTGCGTTCCTCTCTTTCTTGGAGATTGTTCTTCCCTCCGTCATCACTGCTCCATGGAGATCGCAAGGGCTTCCCTTTTCACTCGCGTCGAGCTCTTTTTTTCATCTACCTAACTTCTGAAGCAGGAAGCTTCTATCGAAACTATTATTTTGCTGTGCTAGATCAGTTTTTGTTGGGTTAGAAAGTTTTTGGGCCAACACTGTTTTCTTTCTGCCCAGTTTCATTATGGTATCAAGAGCAGGTTCAATACCCACTCTGCTTCTGCTGCCCAGGCCTCTTTCTTGATACTTCTTGGTTATTTTCTTGGTCTGTTTCTTGCCTTCCTGCACCACGATGGAAAACACAGATCCATCTGCTAATCTGCCAGCCCCTACTACTTACATCCTGGGGAGAATCCTGGCTTAACCCTCATCTCTCAAGTTCTAAATGAGACCAATTACTCCTCTTGGAGTAGAAGTATGAGAAGAGCCCTTTTGTCCAAAAATAAAATAAAGTTCATTGATGGGTCCATCAAGAAACCAAAAAGTAGTGAGTCTTTATTTGATGCATGGGAAAGATGTAATGTAATGGTACTTTCATGGATCATAAAAACCCTTTCTCCACATATTGTTGAAAGCGTTATATATGTTGAAGAAGCCAAAGAATTGTGGGATAAGTTAAAAGAGAGATTTTCCAAAGGGAACTATTTTAAAATTTAAGATCTTTTACAAGATATCCACTCAATAAGACAAGGGGAAAGAAGTGTTAATCAGTTTTTTACTAATTTAAAGATTCTTTGGGAAGAATTGGAATCCCTTAGGCCTATACCCAATTGTACCTGTAAAATCCCCTCCAACTGTGATTTTTTAAAGATTTCTCTGAAATATAGAGAGATAGAGCACATGATTTGCTTCTTGAAAGGGCTGAATGATACCTATACACTGTCCGAACCCAAATTTTTCTAATGGAACCTCTACCCAACATCAATTGTGTTTTCTCCCTCACTATGCAACAAGAGAGACAAGAAAGAGTTGAAGCTGGCACTGCTATTCACAACCAGTCTACTGAAGTTACAAGAGTGCTGGCTAATGTCACTGACAGAGGGAATAACTGGAAGACTGACCAAAATTGGAAGAGTCAAAACTGTAGTATTGGATCATATAGTCAGGGAAGAGGAAGTGGTAGGAATCCTAACTATGGAAAATAGTGTTCATATTGCAGCAAGATGAATCATATAGTGGATGAATGTTATTCCAAGCATGACGATCCACCTTGGTACAAAAGGAATGATGGGAATCAAGAGAAAAAGGGTAACTGGAATTCGGTTAATGCTTGCCAGAATGTTTCTAAACAGGGAATTGTGCATCAAGGAAGCACTAGTACTGCCTTCAACAGCTTAACCCCAGAACAAGTTGAAAAGCTTTTCAAAATGATTGTTGTTACTGCTAAATATGTTGGAACAGTGCAATTCTCTAAAGATTTTGTTATTTTTAATGTGTTGTATATCCTTGATTTTTCTTTCAACTTAATTTCTGTTCAAAGCCTTACAAAAGATTTGAATTGCAATCT
Source organism: Vigna radiata var. radiata (assembly GCF_000741045.1). Lineage (NCBI taxonomy): Eukaryota > Viridiplantae > Streptophyta > Magnoliopsida > Fabales > Fabaceae > Vigna > Vigna radiata. Next base: position 301,640 of record NW_014543816.1, on the reverse strand, counting down.
GATTTTTTCTTCTAAGATTTGTCAGATAAGGGAGAATTCCACATTGAAGATGATTGGGTGTGCTAACCCTCACAAAGGACTCTATTATCTACAAGCTTTTCCAAATGTTGATCAGGATTTTTTTTCAAAAACTGTATTTTCTTTTAAACATCTTGATGTAAATTTGTGGCATTATAGGTTAGGCCATCCTGGACACAATGTTGTAAGACAGATATGTGATCATTTTCCTTATGTACAAGCCAATACTAATGTTGTTTGTGATGTTTGCCATTATGTTAAGCAACATAAATTGCCTTTCCCTACTAGTATTTCCTTATCTGCTTAATGCTTTGAATTAATCCACTGTGATATTTGGGGCCCTCTTTCTATTTCTTCTATACATGGTGACAAATATTTCCTTACAATTGTTGATGATCATATTAGACATACATAGGTGTTTTTAATGAACAATAAAGGACAAACTAGGGGTTTACTAGAGAATTTTATTACCAAAGTTAAAAACCAGTTTGGAAAGAAGATTAAATCTGTTAGGTCTGACAATGGTCCTGAGTTCAATCATGTTAGCTTGTATGATTCATATGGCATTAACCACCAAACTAGTTGTTTTGAAACTCCTCAACAGAATTCTGTTGTGGAGCATAAACATCAACACATACTTAATGTGACTCATAGTCTTATGTTTCAGTCTAATGTGCCCAAAGCTTATTGGTCTTATGTTGTTAGCCATGTTGTCTATCTCATTAATAGGCTTCCTACTCCCATTATCAACAACAAAACCCCTCATGATCTCATCTACAATGTTCCTCCCACTTATTTGAATTTGAAAACTTTTGGATGTCTTTGTTTTGCCTCCACACTTGAGAATGGCAGGAGCAAGTTGGACCCTAGAGCTAGGAAAGGAGTTTTTCTTGGCTACAAGAATGGCGTCAAAGGTTATGTTATTCTTGACATCAACACAAGAGAATTGTTTATAAGCAGGAATGTTGTCTTTTATGAATACATTTTTCCTTGGAAGAATCAACAAAATTACACTTCAATGGATGACCAATATACTGACAAAAGTATCTTCCTTGATGATCCTCTTGGGAGTTCAGGTCCCAATAATGATGAGATGAATGTTGAAGAAGAGATAGAACAAGGCATCACTGGTGGAGGCAACCATGACAGTGATGCTGATAGAAGAAGAGAAGGCAATGAATGCAGGAGGTCTGACAGGGTCAGGAAACCTCTAGCATATCTCAAAGACTATGACCACCAGGTTAATCATTCCTTTTCTGCAAGAAACAATTTTAAAACCCCTTACCCTATTTCTGATTTATTGTCCTGCGAGTCCTTGACAGGGAAACATCTAAAGTACACTATGGCTGTCATAACTAATACTGAACCTCACTCCTACAATGAGGCCAAAGGTGTGCACGAATGGGCAGAAGCAATGCATAAAGAAATCAAAGCCTTGCAAGATAACAACACTTGGCTCTTAACACAACTTCCTCCAAGGAAGACTGCCATTGGGTGCAGATGGGTATATATGACCAAATACAGATCTGATGGCAGTATTGAGAGATACAAGGCTCGGTTGGTAGCAAAAGGATATACACAGGAAGAGGGAATTGACTATTTGAATATCTTTTCCCCTGTAGCCAAACTTACTACAGTTAGATTGCTTATTGCCTTGGCAGCTTCTAAAAATTGTTTCCTACATCAACTTGATGTAGACAATGCTTTTCTACACGGAGATCTAATGGGGAAGTCTACATGGAGCCACCACCTGGGCTTAATACTCATAAACAGGGTCAGGTTTGCAAACTCACTACATCACTGTGCGACTTAAAGCAAGCTAGTAGGCAATGGTTTGAAAAGCTGTCCACTTTCCTCACTTTTGTTAATTATGTACAATCTAAATTTGACCATTCACTCTTTGTCAAGGGAACACCCACTAGTTTTATAGCTCTACTCGTTTATGTTGATGACATCATATTGGCAGGAAGCTCCATGACAGAAATCAATCATATAAAGAGCCTCTTACACAACAGATTTTGTATAAAGAACCTAGAAGAGCTCAAGTATTTCCTTGGTCTAGAAGTTGTAAGGTCTAAGAAAGGCATCCATTTGTCTCAGATAAAATACGCCCTAGATTTTCTGAAGGAGACTAGAATGGAAGGTTGCAAACCGTGCTCAACCCCCTTCTTAAGTGACATCAACTCTCTGTATAAAATGGAAAACTACTTGAAGGATCCAACTTCTTATCGTAGACTAATAGGGAAGTTGCTTTATCTTACTAACACTAGACTTGATTTGTGTTATTCCGTTAACTTGTTAAGTCAATTCATGCAATCACCAATGGATTATCACTATCGGGCTGTTCAACATGTTCTTAGGTACATAAAATCCAAACCCTCAAAAGGATTATTCTTCTCGGTTGACTCTCTTATACAACTAAAGGCCTTCAGTGATTCAGATTGGGCAACCTGTCCCAATACTAGAAGATCTACTACAGGGTTTTGTGTCTTTCTTGGCCCGTTTCTTATTTCGTGGAAATCCAAGAAACAAAGCATTGTTTCTCGATCATCCATTAAGGCAGAGTTCCGCGCTCTAGCAGCTACTACCTTCGAGATACAATGGATTCACTATCTTCTAAGTGACCTACAGGTTCAGGAAGCTGGAACTCCAGCTATCTACTGTGACAATAGATCGGCCAGACATATAGCTCATAATCAGAGCTTTCACAAAAGGACCAAGCATATAGAGCTTGATTGCCATGTTGTTCGTGAAAAAATACAGGCAAATCTACTACGTCTACTTCTTGTTCGTTCAGATGAACAACTTGCAGACATTTTTACCAAGTTCTCCCATCGAGTTCGGTTCAAGTTCATCGTTCCCAAGCTTGGATTAGTAACCATACATTATCCAGCTTGAGGGGAGGCTATTGAAACTTATTATTCGGTGGATTACTGTCTAACACAGTAATCCTATTCTTGTTAATTAGTTAGGTTTTTCTTACTTGCAAAGTTTTCCCCTTTCCCATTCAGAACTCTATAAATAGAGTTTTTCCCATTCCTTTACTTGCATTTTTCAGATACTTTGTAACCAAAGAGAAGAAGAAGAAGAATGAGTTTTTCTTACTAACCTTTGTTCAGTGCTTTCATCTCCCTTTTTCCTTCTCTTTCTCTGTGTTCCTCTTTTTCCTGGAGATTGTTCTTCCCTCCGTCATCTATGCTCCATGGAGATCGCAAGGGCTTCCCTTCTCACTTGCGTCAAGCTCTTTTTTTTCATCTACCTAACTTGTGACGCAGGAAGCTTCTACCGAAAGTATTATTTTGCTACACTGGATAAGTTTTTGCTGGGTTAGAAAGTTTTTGGGCCAGCACTGTTTTCTTTCGACCCAGTTTCATTAGTTTGTTAGCATTTTACTTTTTCCTTTTTTTTTCTTTCATAAATGTCTTTTTAATTTTAATTCAGAAATGTTACTTTGACACGCTCAGAGAAAATAACATTCATTTGACACGTAGTGGGACCTACTTTTTGTGAATGTCAGAAAGGGTATATTTGTCATTTGAGTCTGTGAACTGCTGTGGTGATATGTGAGACAATAAATGAAATGGTGCGTGTGAGTGTATTAGGATCCTGTCTCTAATTTGAATTTTTGAAAGGTCGACCATCTCATTTTGGAAGAGGCAATTTTTGCGCTAGGGTTAGAGTTGGGAGAGAAGGCGAGAAAGAAAAAAAAAGGAGAACTCCTTGGCTGCCACCGGAGGCTGGACGTGATCGGAAAAGTTCATACCGACGAAGTTGAAGTCCAAGGCGAAGTTCATACCGGACGTGATTGGTGTGGAGCGCAGAAGGTTTGTCCCGTTTTTATTTTCTCCCCTTTGTACTGTTTGAAGAATATAAAGTATGAGCTTCTTCCTTTCTTCTTTTGTCATGAGTCTATCTTTCCTTTTATTTTTGGTTTATTTTGGAAAAACACTAGACTAAAGGGATAAAGGTCGTGAGGGAGAGAGTTGCGGTAGGTGTGATACCCCAAAATATTATAATAGATATTTCTCTTCTTTGCATTACTAATAGTAAACATTTCTTCTTTGCATTACCAATTGGTGTTGCTGCCAGAACTCATGAAGTTTTAGCATCCAACCTGATACATGATGATTCATCAGCTTCACTTAGTGTTGGTTCTGTTGTCACTATTGTTCCTCACGTTTTCCCTTTTGAGGAGAGGTAACTGATTCCATGACCATTAAGAAGAGTGATAAATGTTTTATCTAATTATGCTATTCTGTTCTTTATGTGTTATGACATTTTAGTTGTTGCATTGTATTGATTCCTTTGAAGGATAAGTTATAAGTGAAGAGCTAGATGATCTGTGTTGTAGCCAAAATGAATCGATTTATGAAATTTTATCATGTCAGCAGAAATTATAAGTTACATAAAAAGATGATCGTAATTTGGTTGTCAAGTCACCGAGCTTGTATAGACTAAATTAACATTTCTAGGTACATTCATATATTATTTTTGTTCCTTCTTGTCTTGGCTGGTCAAAGAAATATCTTTAAACAGAGTACACTATAGAAGATTACTAATATTATCACTTTCTCTTTCAAACTATCTTAAATTTGATATGCTCATGAAAATCATTTTTAAATAATACTCATTTATACTATGAAGTAATGAACATTGTATTACATGAGTGGTTGTATTTATGTATGAATTATACACTATATGTATGAATTATACACTATATGTATGAATTATATACTATATGATAAACATTAGAAAGACATAAGTAAAGAAAATAAATAGGAATACCTATTGTTAATGACAGTATTGATTAGACAAGAAGGAATACCTATTGATATGATGGAGTTGGATTTTTTTTAAGAAACGAACTGCCAGTCAGACACCATCGAAGCTCATGATATGGTGGTCTCAAGTAAACGTAGGCATATTTGGCTTGTGTATCTGTGCTTATATATAATGATATTTGTACTATCTTTTAAACCAATGCCTTTTTATCTTCACTTTTGCAGTTACTTTTATTTGAGTTCCATTTTCTAAGCGGTTAATTTCTACCCAATTTCATTGTGTACATATCAATATTAGTATGTGTTTTTGTGCATAGTAATCAACAATTTCATATAGTGTGATTACTGGAAATTATGTAAGGAATTAATTAATATTATTTAGTCTCCTAATTATTGTTAATAGTGGGCTAGAAATTGCCCAGGAATATGGTTTTATTTTCATGGTTCTACTATCTTCTTATTTCTTAAAATTAGACAAAATGGTTTTTTTTATTAAGCATTCTCTTTTACCTCTATTCTTATGATGTAACTTGTGACTTTTATTGGAGTTTGTGTAACTTTCTCCAAACATATTAAATGTTCTCATGCTTCCTTTTGCCTTCTCTTCTTACTACATTTTGTTAAATTTTTACTATGTCCTTTGATCGATTCTTAAACTAATTGACTTAATTGAATAGCTTCAAAATCTGAGCATGATACCTGTAGGTTGGTAAATTATATTTTGCTGTCTTAATTTTTCTTTTCTATGACTTGTATTAGATTGTAAATGGTCATGAAGTTTTGAGCAAATTTGTTGGGGAAATTGAAAAGAATGTGAGAGACCTTTTTGCTGACGCCGAACAGGATCAGAGGACCCGAGGTGATGGATATATAAACCCATTGTATATTTCTTAAGTTGAATTTTCAAATAATTCACTTTAATTGTTCACTGTTTTACAGGGGATGAAAGTGATTTGGATGTTATAATCTTTTATGAAATTGATGCTATTTGCAAGGTATAAGGTTTTTTAACTTTAGTTCAACACCAATTATCTACTGCATTGCTATTATGAGTACATCAATTACAGTTAATCAGCAACAAGTGAGTTCACGATAACTGGTGGAATATCTTTATACTAAACCTTAAACTAACTTGATTATGGTCACTTATCAATGTTTGTTTTTATATTCATTTTGTCTTGGTGTAGCATTACCTAGAAAATTTCAACAGCTCAGTTCAGATAGATCAATGAAGCCCTGTATAATTTGACTTGTTATTTTAACTTTTCAACTTAAACTTAATAAACTCTTACCTTGCTCTTTCTCCTACAAAAAAAAAAAGTGAACCTGCAACTTCCATGAAATATAAGTAATCTAAATATAGTATTTAGCATGACTAAGTATCTATTAAATGTGTGGTTTATATGTTTGTTTTTATCTTTTGAGACGAAACCTTTTCATTCTGGCTCGTATATCTTTTCAGCGTTTATGATGAACCAATTCCTCTTAAGGAACTTGCTGATCATGTGACTAGTTATGTGCACCTTTGTACACTATATTGGTGCCTCAGTTTCAATCAGATCACATCTCTTGTAGTCAATTCAAATTTATATTTTGTTGTACTTCATATTAATAATAGATAAAATCATTTCTTTATGTTGTCTGACTACACATCTAAGCAATTTATTTTACATATATCATCTGAAGTAATTTGTAGTGTTAAACTATTATGATCCCTGTTTTAAAATAGATTTCAGACTTATCTAGCTACACAGTTGAATTTTGTTTCATCAAAGAGTTCATTTTTAATATCATATGCCCGTGAAACAAAATACATATAAATTATTGCACTGTTTGTTTAACTAGTGTCATGCGTGACAAGTCACCAATAAAGGTTCCATTGAAAAGGAATCGTATTAAATTCTTGATATGTAATATCCTCTATTTAAATATTTTCTTTTCATCTCCCTATCTCTTGTTTTGGTTAAATCTTGTATTGTTTGTTTTTAAAGGAATATACATGAGATTGTGTCATCATTCTCTTCGTTACATGGCAAAGAAGTTTCTGACACTTAAATATTTTATGAATATACTTGCAGCAAACGTTATAAATTGTCATGTTCAACTCGAAGAGGTGTCGGAAAAATCAAAGGCGTTTATACTGCTGACAACCTGAGAGCACCAACTCAAATTTCAGAGTATACATCTAGTGTTTTCCCAAAAGTTAATGCTTTATTCATACTCCTCAGATCGAATTCCATTTATCACCGACAATGGTGCATGGTTATTCCACATAGACTACAGATTTGGGTAGTAAAAAGTGAACTGGTTTGAGTGCATGGTTATACTGATTAAAATGCTCAAGTAGAGTTTATATTGTGAAGGTCCATAAAATAATTACGACCGAACTGTATTAAGAAACAGAATAATTTTAATGATGAACAATTCTCTTGTAACTTTTCCCTGACAACTGTATGAAATTTGCGTTAAAGATTATAGTATGATGCATTCTGTTTTGAAATGATATCTGAAGGAAAACTTGCTTTTAAATGTTTACAAATGAAAATCGTAACAACCTCGATTTAGCAACTTAAATCATATTATATTCGGGATTGATTTGTAATAAACAAATGATACAGCTAAAATTTATTTTGCACCAATATTTTATTGGGTTGAATGAAATATGGAAAGATGGAATGAAGATCAATGTTCTCTTATTTTATTTAAAACAAGTTCAAAGTAAATTTACAAATCCTAACTCTTAATGGTACCTTTTTATTTAAATTTTTGTATACTCTTTAAATCCAAATTTCATAAATTTTTTAATTGTTAATTTTTGGATAAATTCTATATCTAGTCCTTTATTATAACCACGTTAGAACTAGACAAATAAAATTAAACACTCTAAAAGGCAATTAACTAAAATTAATATAGCATATAAGGTAAAAAATGAAAAGCTTAATTTATTTTAATTGTTTTTATAAAAAAAAATACATGAAACCTTAATGTACACAACAATAAATTGGTGAAAATCATTACTGTAGTAATTTCTTAAACAATTAACTTTATGTGGTTAGTCATTTTGTACACTAACAAAATAGGTTAAAGACATGTGGCATAAGTGAGTGAAAAACGGATTTCATTGCTGCAGTAAGTGGTTATGTCTTAAGTTCAATGTTGTTGTTTCATAAAGGTGTTTTGAACAAGAATAAAAGTGTTTTAATTGAATCCCAATGATCACATTTCTTTGGTGCAGTAAGTGATTATGTCTTAAGTTCAATGTGGTTGTTTCAGAAAAGTGTTTTGAACAAGAATAAAAGTGCTTTAATTGAATACCAATGACCACATTTGTTTGGTGCAGTAAGTGGTTAT
>NW_014543816.1:286406-292580 GCF_000741045.1 Vigna radiata var. radiata | reverse complement strand
TTGAACAAGAATAAAAGTGCTTTAATTGAATCGCAATGACCACATTTCTTTGGTGTAGTAAGTGGTTATGTCTTAAGTCCAATGTGGTTGTTTCAGAAATGTGTTTTGAACAACAATAAAAGTGCTTTAATTGAATCCCAATGACCACATTTCTTTGGTGCAGTAAGTGGTTATGTCTTAAGTCCAATGAGGGGTTTTCACAAAGCTATTTTGAACAACAGTAAAAGTGCTTTAATTGAATCCCAATGACCACATTTCTTTGGTGCAATAAGTGGTTATGTCTTAAGTTCAATCTTTGGTGCAATAAGTTTTTATGTCTTAAGTCCAATGTGGTTGTTTCACAAAGGTGTTTTGAACAACCATAAAAGTGCTTGAATTGAATCCCAATGACCACATTTCTTTGGTGCAGTAAGTGATTATGTTTTAAGTCCAATGTGATTGTTTTAGAAAGCTATTTTGAACAAGAATAAAAGTGCTTTAATTGAATCCCAATGACTACATTTCTTTGGTGCAGTATGTGGTTATGTCTTAAGTCCAATGTGGTTGTTTCACAAAGTTGTTTTGAACAACAATAAAAGTTCTTTAATTGAATACCAATAACCTATGTTATTATTTCTGAATGGCGTTATGTACAACAATATAAGTTGTTATTTCATGGTACTGCTCATGGGTTCTTCCTCTTAAAACACTAACGCTCCCATAAGATTGAGATATTGTATTTATATGCAAAATTAATGAATAGAGAAGTTACACTACATGGAGTATATGGTAAGATGCAACCAACAAGAAAATGGAAAAAAACATTGTCAACTTGTGTCATAACAAAATTCAGAAGTACTACAATACATGTTGTTGTAACTGATATCCTTATGAACTTAAAGTCAAATTTGAGAGAAGGAAGTGTTTGATAGTTTTGGTGAAAGGTTTCCTGTGAGGTTGTTGTCATTGAGGCCTAGAAATGTCAACCTCTTCAATGCTATTATAGACTCAGGAATTAACCCCATGTTAGAGAGATCCAAACTGACCAAGTTATGCAGGTTTTCCCACTTCAAGATCCTTATATCTCCACCTATTGCATTGTTGGACAAAACCATTTCCTCCAAAGAATACATCTCTTGAATGCTCATTGTCAACCCACCAGAGAATCTGTTATTCCCAAGGTCCAAAAGGGTCAAATCATGATCAAATCTACCATAAACAATTCATCACCAAATGTATAAAAACGTTTCATAACTAAATCTGCCATAAACAATTCACAAGGAAATTAAACAAAAACAAATTGTTCAGTCAATCTTTTTTTCGAATAAACATCCAGAATATACTTAACTTTTCATATATAATGAAACCAACATGGATAACCCTACAAAAATACAACACGCAAGTAAAAAAATTAAAATAAATAGTTAACCATGATAATGCTCGATTCAAAACTAGTCGGATCCTAACAATGTGTTATCATTTACCAATCAACACAAATACCTACCATTCCAAAGCAAAACAATTTCCTCTATAAATTAAACTGAATTCAAAATTATAATGCCAAAAACAGCAACAATCTAAACAAAAAGAAAAAAATACACTGAAATCTCTTACTGCAGGCCTGCCTAGTAATAATTCTGGGTACATTTTAAGAACTTTTGTTTTCCTCCTACATTTTTTATTCCGTTATTGATATAAAATTGAAAAGGCTTGTTTGATTAATCCTGCAGGTATTGCTTGGACAATAGCCTTGAACCTAACAGGACAATGGGGAAGATAGTTATCTGCCTCAGAGGGCAAGGTGGAAGGTTAAAATGCACATGATTTTTTAAACAAGAATAAATATAGATCTCACTATATTCAGAAAAAATCAAAATTAAAAGATAAATGTAACTCAAACTTTGGAAATGGTTTGAACTTTTTCCGTAATGAAAAGCTAAGAATTAGTTAATTTTTATAGAACCTCTCTTATTTATTTTTTCTAAAAGTTAAACTGTATACATTGATTTTAGCTTACAGAAATTAATTTAACTTTCTTAACTTCTCTTAAAAGTACTCACCAAAAAAATTGTACAAACTGAAACAGAGCCAAGCTAACAAATATAACTGCGGGCCAACAGTGTTATGATGTTGTGTACACCATGCCTAACCCTCTGTGCCAAGACATTGAATCATATCAGGTAGCTGATCCTTAATACCCTGATTGGAATGTGAAACAAACCCAAGTTCCCCGTTTTTCCCCCTCTTAAAAGTTGAGTTTAAGTTAACTTAATGTAGCTTGTAAGGTGATATTTGATTCCACTACCCTTGAGTTGTTTCTACATCTTATCATTATTACAGTTATGGACCAATCTAATTTGAAAAACCAACCAATCAAATAATACTAATAACAGCATAATGAGCTGCAATATCTCGTCTATACAATTTGAATGATATGTTGATCTATTTAGTTCTACCAAGTCTTAACTTGAATCTCATTCTATCACCTTAGAGTGAAAATCGAGAATTTTATCTATCATACCCATAAGCTTCCAAAAATTTTAGAGGAACATGTATTAGTGTCTACTTGTAACCAAGATCTCTTTTCCTTCTAACTCAGATTTACAAGGCATATAGGAAGTTCTAACATTCGCAAGGTAAAATAAAGTAGAAACACAAGTCAATAAAAGGGATCAACATACATCAACCATTCCAGATAAAAATACAAAACCCCTAAATCACTTACGAAAGACGCAAAATGAAAAAACCTTTAATTTTACCGCCACCGAAAACCTTCACAACCATCGATTGAAAACGGTAACGCTAAACCCTCACACCCAACAATAACCTCCACAACCACCGATTCAGAGCGGATGTAAACCCTCACAGCGAACAACAACTTCTACAACCACCAATTGAAGCACCTCAGTAACAGAAATGAGAATGCGTGAAAAAAACCACCTATTCAAGCTGCTCAAGGACGCCAAAGATTTTTTTGAACGAAAAGTAAAATATGATTTTTTTAACGAGAAGCAAAATGTCATTTTTTGAATGAAAAGCAAAAGAAAAAGCGTGAAATGCAAATTTTTCTTTCTTCCCATTTTATCCATAATCACAATATACTTCTTTTCCTAAATAGCTGACGTGGAGCGTGTCAAATGAATGTCACCTCCACGTCAGCGTGTCAACATACCGGAACTCATTTTAATTAGCCTTAGGTTTAATACAATAACGGCTCCCGTACTTTGACACGCTGACGTGGACGATACATTCATTTGACACGGTCCACGTCAGTTTTTTAGAAAAAAAATTATACAATGGATGTGGGTAAAACGGGAAAGAAGATAAAATTGGGTTTTGGGTCTTCTTTCTCTCGTTGATCAAAATCACGAATAGGTTTTTTTGGTGTCCTACGACTTCTTCCATTGGTGGTGATTTTCGTTCTCTCACTCATTTCCATTTGCGTTTTTGAACTGCTTGAATCAGTGGTTGGGAAGGTTATTGATGGGTGTGAGGGTTTAGCATCATTGTGGTGGTCGCAATAGGTGGTTGTGGAGGCTTCCTTTGACTGTGAAGTTTAACGTTTTTGCTTGTTCGTGCCAGCTCTGAAGTATGGGGGTTTTACATCATCATTCGTGGGCGTTTCAATTTTTTTGGCGTCTCTCGTAAGTATATTTGAGGTAGGGTTATAATGGCGGCCTTCTTGTTTTTTACAAGCTGATTTTGTTTGAAAGATAATAACTGAGAAATCATTTTGTTTAATCTTTAGTATTTGAAACATTGGTGTCCTTATAAGTAGATTTGTCAATGAAATGTTGTGTAATCTTGTGTAGCAATGTTCAGGCATGTATTCTAGAATGTACTTCCCCNGAGATATTTAGTGGTCTCCTTGCATTGAACACCTTTTCCCATTNTTCATCATCTGCCATGAGCCTTTTACTGTGTTTTTGTTTTTCTTACCATTTTTTATGAAATTTTCTTTTTCTTTATTTCCCTTCCAAGGTTATACATATGCTTGAAGGTTTGCTGATATTTTTTTTCTTGCTATTAATGTATATAGATTTTACAAACGATATCGGGCTCAAGATAAAACACGTTCCATGAAGACTCTAAGTACTAAGGAGGTAATGTACTTCTGGTTCTGTACAATATGTGGCATATTACTGGAATGTAGCTTCTTAGACATTGGCAATTAACTATGCATAGTTGGCTGAGTTCAATAAATGTCATAACCACTTCTTTTAGGTTTATCTATCTATAACATTGCATTATCATGAATATGATTGCTAGATTGTGCCAAATTGATGCAAATGGGAAAAGGGGAGGATAGGAGCATGGGACATAATTAGTGTCAGTGGACGATGGAATGAAAAATGTCTAACATTGGACATAACCGTGTTTACTTCTTTGTTAGTTTTTGAGAGGGGCTTCTATGTATGCTGTTTTTTGCTCTTTTTAATCTATGTAAAACACTTTATTGTTTGCTATATTAAAATAAAATTCTGCAGTGCTGTTTTAGAATAAAATTCTGCAAAAAAATGGGTGCTNTTTTGACATAAAAATGCTGCAGAAAATTACTGTTGTTCTATACTACAATTTTGAAAAAACCTTTGTTGTCTTCTGTAAAACCTCCATAAAAACTTTGTCGTTTGCTGTCAAAAATTTTGTCTGTTAAGTATTATAAATGCTTTAAGTTCCTTGCTGTTTTTACACCAAAAAAAGTCTTTCTGTTGTTTTAAAAATCCTATATAAAACATTGTTGTTTGTCGTTGTTTTGATTGTTATTAGTACCGTAAAATCTTTGCTTTTTTAGTATAAAAGTGCTGCAGAAAAAAAAAATCTTTCCTGTTTTGGTTAAGAAACTTGCATAAAAGACTCATTGTAATTGGTGTAAAATCACATGTACATAAGTTTAGCATTGACCATGGGGGTTGGATTAACGTGTATGAAATGTGATGTTAATAGATGTTTGAGGTGGTTTAAATAGGTGATTTATATATATGAAATTGGTTGTTCAAAAACTGAGTTCATTTGAGTAAATAAACAATTCTTGTTGTTAATCTTAAATGATGGATTGCTAGAAATTAAAGGTTATTATGTGAGAACGGATCATGATGATATTATATATATGCTATGCTAGTATGGTTTTACAGATATATATGGTATAATTGTGATATTCTATGTTGGTTAGTGCACGGACAATTACAACTTCTACGACAACAGATGGTTTATCAGTGGGTATTACACGAAGAAAATGTTCATCGAAGTATGGTCATGAAGAAATGTGGGATGCTAATGATGAAATCATGAAGTAGGAGAATATGAACAAGTTAAATACATTGAAGAAGGGGAAAAAGTTGTAATAGAAGGTCAACATGACTTTATTGATGTACATATTGAACACATACTCCATGAAATATGATTGATTAGGATATAATTTTTGTTATTGGTTTTCAGGTTGTTTAGTTTGTGTAATGAAGAATAATGAAGAATATGTTGTACTTTTTAATGTTTATGAATCTTATGATTCAATATAAAATGCTTCATGGTTTAAAATATAAGTTTGATTATATATAAAAGTTTGGAAGTCAACCATATAGTAGTCCCTACATTTACAGGAGAAGGAAACCACATAGCATTTATTATATAACCACTTACTACACCAAAGAAAAGTGATAATAGATATTGAATTTAACCACTTATATTGTTGTACAAAACTCCTTTCTGAACGTATCCTCAAAAACCACAAGAAAATTGTTCATAAGCAATTTAGTAAAAAAACCACTTAACACTTAGTAGATAATCACTTACTCTACCAAAGAAATGTGATCATTGATATTGAATTTAACCACTTCTATTGTTGTACAAAACCTCTTTCAGAAATAACCACATCGGACTTAAGACATAACCACTTACTGCACCAAAGAAATGTGGTCATTTGGATTGAATTAAACCACATTTATTCTTGTCCAAAACACGTTTAGAAGATAACCACATCAGACTTACAACATAACCACTAATTGCACCAAAGAAATATGGTTATTTGGATTCAATTAAACCACTTTTATTCTTATACAAAACGCCTTTATGAAATAACCACGTCGGACTTAAGACATAACCACTTACTGCAACAAAGAAATGTGGTCATTTGGATTCAATTAAACCACATTTATTCTTGTACAAATCACCTTTCGGAGATAACCAAATCGGACTAAA